>NC_054503.1:8215331-8515331 GCF_017639515.1 Carcharodon carcharias
GGTATGCATTATAAACTGGAAGGAGCGAGTGGCTATGGTAAAAAGAAAACTGGGCATGTGGGAGTGACACTCCCTCTCCATTGCGGGTACGAACCTGGTCATCAGGTGTGAGGCACTCTCGGTGTTGCTGTACGTGGTGCAGGTCTGGCCAATTCCTCACTCCTGCATGGTGGCGATCACCTGAGCCATCTTTCACTTTATCTGGAGGTTGAAAATGGATTGTGTTTGCAGGGACACGATGTACAAGCCTCTAGGTAAAGGGGGAAAAAATGTGCCCAACATCGCCCTCATCCTGATGGCCACCTTTGTGCATGGCTGCATCAAGCTGTGCGTAGACCCTTGGTACGCAAACACCAAGTGCCACTATGTGCTGAGGTTCTACCTGTTCCCAGTGCTGCGAAGGATGGGTCTGGCCAAGCTGCCGCGGAACGCTCCAAGTAGTTGGACCTTGCCATACCACCTGCAGAGAAACACTTTTGACCACAAGTCCATCAGGCAGTGGTCAGCACGTAACATCCTACAGGCCCTGCGGGAAAAGGAGATGGTGGATGCTGTCGGATGGTTCCTTGAGCAGACTGTCAAGGTCATTTGGCAGAATTCCTCATTGCCAGCATCAAGACATAGCTTGGCTGGTAGTGAGAAAGACCCTCCCTGTCAGATCCTTCCTATGTGCCAGGAATCTCACCCCCTCTGCACGCTGCCCTCGAGGTGGCTGTGGTGGGGAAGAGACTGTTGTTCACCTCCTTGTGGAATGTGTCTTTGCAAAGAAGGTCTGGAGAGAGATGCAGTGGTTTTTGTCAAGGTTCATCCCGAACAGTTCTGTGACACAGGACTCTGCTATGGGCTGCTCCCAGGATATGCACCGAGACAAACTCAACTGCAGCTGGAGGATCATCAACTCGGCGAAAGAAGCTCTTTGGTCTTCCTGAAACTTGTTGGCCATCCAGCGCAAGAGTTGTCCCTGACTGAGTGTTGCAGACTGGTACATTCCAAGGCCCAGGACTACGTGCTGAGGGATACACTAAAGCATGGGGCAGCTGCCGCAAAGGTGCAATGGGGAAGGTTGCTGTCTAAGGCCTTTCAGCTATAGTGTACTGAGGGGCTGGGAATTGCATAGACCCCTCGGGCTGTATGACTCACATTGAATGTGTGCAGCGAATACTACATGTATCACAATTGTACTGAAGCAACATGATCAATGTAGATAACTTAAATACCATTGCACTGTCTGACTCTATGTAATGACCATGTTGAAATGTCTGTAAGGTTCATCGATTGCATTGAAGCACCTCATGATCCATGTAGAAAACTTGAATATGATTGCACTTTTTGGGAAGGCCATTTTGAAATGTTTTGCAATGTTCTTTCAGATATTTTATCAATAAGGTATATTTTTCAAAAAATAAGTGTTACCTTGCTTGCCCTGATCAGCTCATTGAACTTCTTAGTGCACCGGTCAGCAGTTCTGAGGGGGAGAGAGTTGGAATAGTGCTGGTGCCATTTCCCCTTCAAATGGATTAAGATGCTTTCTTTGAAGGTTTCATTTTTTTTGCAGAGTCAGTAGTTTATCTCCTTTTGGGAAGTGTGGAGATCTGCCTCACTGAAATTGAGAATTTTTCACTGTGCTCTTGCCTCTATTTTTTGGCTGTCTTTGCTAAGTCCTTCAGTGGTACACATTCTTACAGTGAAATATGTACTCCAAAACATGAGCTCATTTCTTCACCAACCTACTTCAGTAACCTTCAGCCTGATCTGGCTTTCCAAAAGCTCTTATTTCTAAGTGTCTTCACTCCTGTCTTACAAGGGATTCATGCTAAAAATCTTCATATATAAATTAATTAACCCAGGAAATTCTGCTTTTGCAGAGCACTGGTGGGCAAAACAGCTGACACACTGGCATATATCTGACGTAACTTCAGGGCCAAAATTCACCTGTAAGTTAGGTGGTATTATATGTGGCAGGCGACTTTTCTGGAAATCTTAAGCCTGCACAAACTACATTCATTAGATAATACAGAATGTAACAAGTGATGAAAATAGTATGAAAGTATAATGAGCCCCCAAGGTACTCACATCTTCATCTTGGCAACAGGAAAGCAACAGATTTTTAATGCAAGCTAACTGAATGTGTTAAGAGATGGTATTTGAAACCGCAAAGGCCCACAGTGATTCTATTAACCAGTTAGTGTGTGTGTGTGTGTGTGTGCATGCGTGTGTGCGTAGATGCACCCTCAGAGTTAGGAGGGTGAAGGGTTGGTCTGAAGTCTGTTGGGTTAGGTAATCTTGGCTGGGTTAGTGCTGGAGACACATAACTGACCGGAAAATGAAAATGAACCATGGTCCTCTTGTTGGAATGTAAATTTCATTCCAACTTGAGGTGAAGACACAGCCAGGAGCAGCTGTGATGGCTACTGTCAGTTACTGAAAGGCTGATTTGAATTTATATTATTGGGATGTCCCAACACATTTTACATGCAATGAAGTACTTTTTGAAGTTCATTGTTGTAATGTAGGTGGAAGGGTTAATAGAATCAAGCTTGGCTGTAACACCCCCCGCAGTTGAATAGCTCACTAATGTTCATTGTTTGGCCTCACACATGAAGAATGGCAGTTTGGGGGAGGTACCAAAAACCTCGATAGTGCCTGTGGAACAGGACACAGCACAAATCAGGACAAGAGGAGGGAAGAATTGGAAAAGAAACATTTCAAAAAGACAGACCTGTCAGAGTTAAAATGAATGGACCGCACAGGCAACAGAATGAAAGCTTTGCACACCATCATTGATGTTTCTCGAACATTCTGCCCAGATTCTCAAGTAATTAGTGTCAAGCTGCTGGTCAGATTGTTGCACCTTCTTGAGATCCCCTTGCTGCCACTGTATAGCAGGCAGTGACAGCACAGTACACCATTCAGACATCACAGGAAACCACTAATGAGCATCACTTCTGCCATCAATTGGGCTTAATCCCTTTCAGAATTCCACAAAATGGAGGCTGTTTGACATGTTTTCAATGCCACTGAAACCAATCAGTATGGCCCGTCAGCAATGCCTGTCCAAGGGAAATCATTGGGCTTGTAGTGTCAGCTTCATTCACTGTATCAAAAAGGGTGGTCAGCACATACTGGCCTGGAACTTTCAAACCAAGAGTTTCACCATCTTAGTGTCATCACAGCACCAATAACACTGAACACTTCAATAATTAGCTCATCCATCTGTTCCACAACTAACTCACACAGGATTTAAACTTCCATTGCCAGGAATATGAATCCTGCTGCAAGCTGCACTGGATCACCATATACAGCAAGGGTCATACACAATAACCGGGCCATACTCCATGTATTATCCTTCTGTGTGTCCCAATACGAACCTCAAACACTCCCACTGCATCTAGACACTTGTTCACTTACCACTGCAATAATCTCCTAAGAAATAAAGAAAGTTCCGCTGCAATTCCAAAATAAAGTCATATTCGATTTGAAACGTGAACGCTGTTTCTCTTTCCACAGATGCTGCCAGACCTGCTGAGTTTTTCCAGCACTTTCTGTTTTTATTTCATATTTCCAGCATCCACAAAATTTTGCTTTTATTAAAGAAAATGCAGGACAATTAGTGGGGAGTTTAAGATAGCTGAGCTTCTTATTTATATATCAGAATGCTGCTTCACAATTCAAATGTCATCTTGTGCTAAAAAGGCAAGTCTAAAGGCACTGTATCTGAGTGCATGGAGCATTCACAGTGAGGTAGACGAATTAATAGCGCAAATAGATGTTAACGGGTATGATATGATTGCAATTACGGAGACATGGCTGTAGGGTGACCAAGGCTGGGAACTGAATATCCAAGGGTACTCAATATTTAGGAAGAACAGCAAAAAGGAAAAGGAGGTGGCGTGGCATTGTTAGTTAAGGATGAAATCAGTGCAATAGTGAGAGAGGATATTGGCTTAGGAAATCTAGATGTAGAATCAGTCTGGGTGGAGCCAAGAAGTAACAGGGGCAGAAAACATTAGCGGGCATTGTCTATACACCTCCAAACAGTAGGTAGGGGATGGCATTAAACAGGAAATTAGATATGCATGTAACAAGGGTGCTACAATAATCATGGGTGACTTTAATTTACATATAGACTGAGCAAACCAAATTAGCAATAATACTGTGGTGGATGAATTCCTGGGATGTGTACGAGATGTTTTTTTAGACCAGTACATTGAGGAACTAACTAAGGAACAGGCTATCCTAGATTTGGTACTGTGCAATGAGAAAGGATTAATTAATAATCTTGTTGTCCAGGGTCCTTAAGAGAATAGCGACCATAACATGATAAAATTCTTCATTAGGATGGAAAGTGAAGTAGTCTGATCCAAAACTAGGGTCCTAAATCTAAACAAAGGAAATTACGAAGGTGAGGCATGAGTTGGCTATGATAGTTGGGGAACTTCATTAAAAGGTATGGCGGTAGATAGGCAATGGCTAATATTTAAGGAACTAATGTATGCATTGCAACAGTTGTACATTCCTTTCTGGCCTAAAAACACAATAGGAAAAGCGGCCCAACCATGGCTAACAAAAGAAATCCAGGATAGTATTAGATCCAAAGAGGAGTCATATAAAGTTGCTGGAAAAGGTAGCAAGCCTGAGGATTGGGAGCAATTTGGAATTCATCAAAGAAGGACCAAGAGATTGATTAAGAGGAGAAAAATAGAGCATGAGAGTAAACTTGCAAGGAACTTAAAAGTGGACTGCAGAAGCTTCTATAAGTATGTAAAAAAAAAGATTAGTGAAGACAAATGTAGGTCCCTTACAGTCAGAAACAGGAGAATTTATATAGGACAAGAGAATGGCAGGGCAATTAAACAACTACTTTAATTCTGTCTTCAAGGAGGAAGACACAAATAGCTTCCCAGGAGAGGTGGTAGCAAAGCGGTATTGTCGCTGGGCTAGTAATTCAGAGGCCCAGAGTAATGCTCTGGGGGCCTAGGTTCAATTCAATAAAAATCTGGAATTAAAAAGTCTAATAACCATTGTCGATTGTTGTAAAAACCCATCAGGTTCACTGTTGTCCTTTAGGGAAGGAAATCTGCTGTCCTTACCTGGTCTGGCCTACATGTAACTCCAGATTCACAATGTGGTTGACTCTTCTGAACTAGGGCAATAAGGATGGGTAATAAATCCCATGAACTAATGAACAAAAAGTGCTAGGGGACCAAAGGTCTAGTGAGAAGGAGGAATTGAAGGAAACTTGCAATATGAGAAATGAATGGGACTGAAAGCCAATTAATCCCCAGGGCCTGATAATCTACATCCCAGGGTACTAAAGGAAGTGGGCCATGGAAATAGTGAATGTGTTGGTTGTTATCTTCCAAAATTCTGTAGATTCTGGAACAGTCCCAGCAGATTGGAGGGTGGCAATTGTAACCCCACTATTTACAAAAGAGGGGAGAGAGAAAACAGGGAATTACAGACCAGTTAGCCTAATGTCAGTAGTAGGGAAAATGCTGGAGTCCATTATAAAGGATGTGACAACAGGACACTTAGAAAAAATCAACAGGATTAGGCAAAGTCTACATGGATTTATGAAAAGGAAATCACGTTTTTGAGGACATAACTAGCTTTTTCTCAGGGTGAAAGAGTCAATTACTAGGGGACATAGATTTAAGGTGAGAGGAGAAAACTATAGAGGAGATGTGAGGGGCAAGTTTTTTACACAGAAGATAGTGAGTGTCTGGAATTCGCTGCCAGAAGAGGTGGTGGAAGCATGTACGATAGTGGTGTTTAAGAGGCAGTTTGACAAATACATGAATAGGATGGGAATAGAGGGATACGGACCCTGGAAGTGCAAAATGTTTTAGTTTGACAGGCAATATGATTGGCGCAGGCTTGGAGGGCCGAAGGGCCTATTCCTGTGCTGTACTTTTCTTTGTTCTTGTTCTAGAATAGATAAAAGAGAACCAGTGGATGTTGTGTAATTGGATTTTCAGAAAGCTTTTGATATAGTCCCACATAAGAGGTTAGTGTGCAAAATTAAAGCACTTGGGACTGGGGGTAATAGCATGGATTGAGAATTGGTTAGCAGACAGGAAACAGAGAGTAGGAATAAATGGGTCCTTTTCAGAGTGGCAGGCAGTGACTAGTGGGGTACCGCAGGGATCAGTGCTTGGATCCCAGCTATTCACAATATATCAATGATTTGGATGAGGGAACCAAAAGTAATATTTCCAAGTTTGCTGGTGACACGCAACTTGGTGGGAATGTGAGTGATTAAGAGGTTTCAAGGCGATTTAGACAGGTTGAGTGAATGGGCAAACACATGGCAGTATAACATAGATAAGTGTGAAGTTACCCACTTTGGTAGGAAAAACAGATTGGCAGAGTATTATTTACATGGTGACAGTTTGGAAAATGTTGATGTACAAAGGGGCCTGGGTGCCCTTGTACACCAATCACTGAAAACAAGCATGCAGGAGGAGCAAGCAGTTAAGAAGGCAAATGGCATGTTGCTCTTCATTGCGAGAGGACTTGAGTACAAGGGCAAGGATGTCTTACTGCAGCTGTACAGGGCCTTGGTAAGACCACACCTGGAGTATTACATGCAGATTTGGTCTCAGTACCTAAGAAAGGATATACTTGCCATAGAGGGAGTACAGCAAACGTTCACCAGACTGATTCTTGGGATGGCAGGAGGAGAGACTGGTTGACTAGGCCTGTATACACTGGAATTTTAAAGAATGAGAGGGGATCTCATTGAAACATATAAAATTCTGACAGGGCTGGACAGACTGATGCATGGATGATGTTTCCTCTGGCTGGGGACATCTAGAACAAGGGGTCACAATCTCATGATACGGGGTAGGCCATTTACGACAGAGACGAGAAGAAATTTCTTTACTCGGGGGTGGTGAGCCTGTGGAATTCTCTACCACAGAGGGCTGTGGAGGCCAAGTTACTGAATATATGTAAGAAGGAAATAGATTTCGAGACTCTAAAGGCATCAAGGAGTATGGGGAGAGAGTGGGAGTATGGTGTTGAGATAGAGGATCAGCCATGATCATGTTGAATGGCAGAGCAGGCTCGAAGGGCCGAATGACCTACTCCTGCTCCTATTATCTATGTTTCTATTTCAATTCGTGCTCTGCTAAATAGTCCTATTTTATTTTTATAGATGTAGTTATGTTTACAATTGCATAATTTACAGATTCATTTTGATAATAATGGTAAAAACAAAAATAAAAACAAAAAAATGGTAGCTGGTACGGGATGAGACAGTGAGCCACACAGGGAGAGAGTGGCATTAGCTGGAAGAGGCAGCATTGCTTGGTTATCAGTTTAAACTGGCAGGTCTGCATGAGTGCACAATGTATGGATCCAGCAGAGGTTATTTATAGAGAGCAAGGAGGTCAAAATTCTGGAAGACCAATACATAACAAATATGTCACTGGTGCTCAATATTGGCTAGAAAGCTCAGTGAGTGGTGTTGAGTCATGCAGATTAGGAACATCCTACACTCAATATGAGCTAGGTTAGCTGATAGCAACCACGGTAGCTGCGGAGGCAATACAATTGGCTGCTTGGGCTAAAAAGGGAAGTACAGCCAGGTTTCCACTCTTGATCACCTCTTGGAAAGGGCAAGCACAGCATGCAGCAAGACCTGGACAACATTCAGGCTTGGGCTGATAAACAGCAAGTAACATCTATGTCACACAAATGCCAGGCAATGGCCAGCTCCAGAGAATTAAACCATTTCCTCTTGATGTTCAACAGATTTACCATCACTGAATCCCCCACCATCAACATTCTGGGAGTTACTATGGACCAGAAACTGAACTGGACTAGCCATATAAATACTGTAGCTACAAGAGCAGGTCAGAGGCTGGGAATCCTACAGTAAGTAACTCACCTCCTGAATCCCCAAAGCCTGTCCACCATCTACAAAGCGCAAGTCAGGAGTGTGATGGAATACTCTCTGCTTGCCTGGATGAGTGCAGCTCCCACAATACACAAGAAGCTCGACACCATCCAGGGCAAAGCAGCCCACTTGACTGACACCCCATCCACCAACTTAAACATTCACTTCCTCTGCCACCAGCACATTGGCAGCAGTGTGTGTACCATCTACAAGATGCACTGCAGCAACTCATCAAGGCTCCTTTGACGGCACCTTCCAAATTCATGACCGTTACCACCTAGAAGAACAAGGTCTGTGGGAACATCACCAGCTACAAAGTATCCTCACCCCCACAACCAAACCACATACTCTTCTGATTTGGATCTATATTTACCATTCCTTCCCTGCTGCCTTGTCAAAATCCTGGAATCTCTCCCTAACGGCACTATGGGTGTATCTAAACCACAAGGACTGCAGCGGTTCAAGAAGGCAGCTCACCACCATCTTCTCAAGGGTAATTAGGGATGGACAATAAATGCTGGTCTTGCCACTGATGCTCACATCAAAGCACTGAATAAAAAGAAAAGATATTGGGTGTGGATAGAATCCGACTTGGTTGTGATGCTGTAGAATAGTCTGTCATCACTCTAGCTGGATTTGCAAGTAAAGAATGACCACTTGGTCAAGGTACTGGCTAGTAGCTAGTGCTTATGGAACAATCACCATACAAGTCAGTGCATCCATGGTTGGTGAACCAGAAGATGAAAGTTTTAAAGTGGAAATTTCGAATCATTCCCATCATTTCCCATATCTTATTACACTTTGAAAATATCACTGCTGATCACACAATGTGAGTCCCTCACTCACAACTTGGGAATATAAATAGCCTCACAAAGAATTATTATGCTCAGATGAATGGATAACTGTTATTTAAAAACAAATAATGATTTCTCAGTTGATGAATTTTGTGTCAGAGATTACCATTATTGGAATCCTATATCTCCGTTACCCACAACCACATGTTGGAGTGGAATGCCCTCAATGAGACATCTTTCATTTTAATTTTGATTGCAGTTCATAATGAAGGATTTAACACTAAACAAAACTCATGGTAACACAACTCCACATTTCTTGAAACAAAAGTGTGTAGTCAGGCATGGCTAATGTCATACTTATTACAGTGATTTATTTCACTCTCTCAGCTAAAGTGACTCTGATGCCATTTGCATGCATAAATGATGGGGTTTGCAGGTCCTGAACATTGCCCATTTGTTCATATTTCATAAATACTTCATTGTATATTGCTGTAACTAAATGCACACTGTGACAACATGTGTGGCTAAAATTTGCAAGCAATTCCCCATTATCAATCTTACTGTCCTTTTAATCAACGGAGTCACACGCTGCTTTTGTCCATGTTAAGTAGCATAGACACTTCACATTTATATGATTATAGAAAACTTCAGGAACAGGATGTGAAACCAGATGACTGCCTAGGATGTAGGAAGCACAGTGGGGAGAGAATTCCCCAGGTTATTTTACAACGCCAAAAACACAGATTTCATCTCCATATAGAATATGTAACCTATTTACAATTTCACTATTTAAACCCAAAATATAATCCATATGTGACTGTGTTAGGCACTGCCTTAGGAAATGTATTGCAGTATTGCTGAACCAGTTAGATCGTAACTCACCAGGATAATGGTGAGCTGGGCCTGAGATAGGATGTTTTATCATCTGGTAACTGTGTTTGTCAATTATTCTAAGACACAGTGGCCCAATTCCTTTCACGCACAACGTGATGTGTTCCTATTATTCCTGACTTTAGCAAGCTCCACTGGCTCCCCCATGATCTACATCATATTGATTTCATGGCACACGTCTTCATATTACCCTACCTCAGACATCTGTACCAACCAAATATCCCAGTATCCTTCATACTGCTGACCCTGACTTGTGCTCCTTTCAATCTCCCCCACCATTGGCAACCAATCTTTCAAAGGTTTCTTCTCACTACTTTTCATTCCTCCTTCCTAAAAACATACTTCTTGGATAGTGCTTTTGACTCTGTTCCTCCATCCCCCATACCCCCACCACTAACTTCTTTAGCTCTCAGTCTCACTTCCTGCCGCTGAGCACCTCAAAATATTTTCCTGTATGAGGGACATTACAAAAATACACTAAATGGACCTGTAGTAATCATAGCATTCCTGTTTGCCTGTCTGTGTCAGTATTTATCAACCACTAGTTGAGTTCAGGTCATCAGTGTCAGCAATGACAACACCAGAAGGAGAAAAACAGCAGTGTAACTGAAAAAAAGAATCAAACATGAAACCACTGCAAAAATGGAAGGAGAATGATCTCAATTTAGGGTTCAGATAATCATTTATCTTGATTAGATTCCAGTCTGTAACTCACTCCTGGGTATCTTTTATTCTATATATAAACCCCGCTGAACCCCTCGATTAGATTCCAGTCTGTAACTCACTCCTGGATATCTTTTATTCTATATATAAACCCCGCTGAACCCCTCGATTAGATTCCAGTCTGTAACTCACTCCTGGGTATCTGTTATTCTATATATAAAACACCCCGAACCCCTCGATTAGATTCCAGTCTGTAACTCACTCCCGGGTATCTGTTATTCTACACACAACTCACCCTTAACCCCTCGATTAGATTCCAGTCTGTAACCCACTCCCAGGTATCTGTTATTCTATATATAAACCACACTGAACCTCTTGATTAGATTCCAGTCTGTAACTCACTCCCAGGTATCTGTTATTCTATATATAAACCACCCTCTACCCCTCGATTAGATTCCAGTCTGTAACTCACTCCCAGGTATCTGTTATTCTATATATAAACCCCCTGAACCCCTCGATTAGATTCCAGTCTGTAACTCACTCCCAGGTATCTGTTATTCTATATATAAACCCCCTGAACCCCTCGATTAGATTCCAGTCTGTAACTCACTCCCGGGTATCTGTTATTCTATACACAACCCAACACTAACCCCTCGATTAGATTCCAGTCTGTAACTCACTCCCAGGTATCTGGTATTCTATACACAACCCACCCCTAACCCCTTGATTAGATTCCAGTCTGTAACTCACTCCCGAGTATCTGTTATTCTTTATATAAACCACCCGAACCCCTCAATTAGATTCCAGTCTGTAACTCACTCCCGGGTATCTGTTATTCTATTTATAAACCACCTGAACCCCTTGATTAGATTCCAGTCTGTAACTCACTCCCAGGTATCTGTTATTCTATATGTAAACCACCCTGAAACCCTGGATTAGATTCCAGCCTGGAATTCATTCCCGGCCATCTGTTATTCTATATACAACCCACCACGACCCCTCGATTTGGTTCCAGTCTGTAACTCACTTCTGGCTATCTGTTATTCTATAAATAAACTACATGAGTATTTAATACTTATATATAAACCATCTGAATTCCTTGATTAGATGCTGTTCTCTATCCATTATTCCGTATATAAACTACACAGGTCCTTCGATTACACTGCAATCAGTAACTCACTGGTGGGAACCATGACTGTATATAATCACCTGCACTCCTTATTTAGATTACTACCTACTGATCACTCCTGGAGATCCATTATTTCCTTGTACTAACAGGCAACTACTTCATTTAAAAATCTCTTTCAACATTCATCATGTTGAGTGTAGCATTTCACTCAGAGCTGTAAAAACAATTAGCATTTTTGCTTTAATTTTATTAAACATCTCATAAATATGTAAACACTTTTTATCACACTGTGCATCGATAAATTTATTTTCATTGCAGTGTGGGGCAGTCAGGTTACAGTGGGTTGATGAACTAAAATATGCCATTTCTCCTTAAACCTATCACTCTGAACAAGCTTTTGGTCACCTGTCCCCCAAGCGCCAACAATGACAACCTGAACTGCCAGTTCTGCCAGTTCAGTGGCGTCAATGCTGATCTCACACTGGACTCTTCAATCATGAGAGGATCAATAGAAGATGATGAAGTCGCTCCCAACTTGGACATACTTGAATAGGGAGGAGTCCACCACCAAAGGTCACCTGTACTAATATCTCTTTATGTCATTTGGTGTCTAATTTTGACTTACAATGCTCCTGTGAAGTACCTTAGGGTGTTTTACTATTTGAAAGGCAGTATATAAATACAAGTTGTTGTTGAGTGTTTTGGAGGTAGGTTTGATAAAGGTGTTCTTTCCTAACATAAATGCCCTTCTTTATGACCCAAAAGGATAAATAGTGCTGAGCAAACCTGCAGGTCATACGTTTGACTGCTGGTATGCATCACTTAGCCAATCTCATCCTGTGAGGTGGCCAGATTGCTACAATAGGTCTCAGCCAGGTTTCAGCATCTAACTGCTTTTCATTTACTCCTGCAAAAAGGTATATGTTGAGGGTGGATGACAATAGGTTTGGACATAGCTTCGATACCCCTCTGAAGGTAAATAGTCTGTTGGCACTCACCGTCTTTGCTCAATACGAAGAATAGGATTTTGGCAAAGCCATCTTCAGGAGAGCAAAGGAGGAGTAAGAAGGGTTCAGGTTCTACACCATTGAAATCCAGGTATCTGTAAGAGACACCAAACAGAGCTGGAGGAAAGGGAGAGGCGAGCAACCCACACAATCCTGCACATCTCCCAGTGGATCAATCAAGGACATGCAGTACTGTCTGATGTGGTCAGGATAACTTCATTTGTCAGATCAACAAGATAACAGCCTAGTGGGTTACAATCAGCCTACTGAGTGCACTTTGTCACTGAATGCTTATCCTGATGGAGATATGATTATTTCCACTGATACTCTTCCAATGGTCTAGTGGATAAAGGTAATCCTGAAAAAGGCAAATGGATCAGGAAAATCCCATTTTCAATTGCTGGTCTGTGTTGTCAAGTTTTCACCTTTTAAAGAGCTATGGGAGCAATATCGTTTATTGAATATCATCAAACTAAACCTTGAGCCAGAACTTTGATGAAGGGTGACACAACCTGCACTTTTCTTTTTGTAGCACTAATTCACCTGCTGTGCATTTCAAATATTTTGTTCTTAAAATCTGAAAACATTTTGCTTGTTTTCCCTTGTCAAAAAGATTTATTGTGTTCAGGAGACAAAGAAAACATGCAAACTACAACCATCAGGGAAAATAAAACTGAAATGCACATAAGTGTAGTTCTTAGGAAGGGGAAAGGGTTCCATGCTCTCACACGAAACTGCTGGACTGTCTCCAATCTGGTGTTTACAATGTGTCATACCATTACTAATCATTAATGTCATTCTTTCTACTTATGCCAGTAGCATTGATACTCATGATATAGCCCCTTCTCCAGATACTGCCCACAAATCCAAGAGTGTAGGTAGTTTTAATAGTGATGTTCAACAATCAGGAATGATTCTGAAAGAGTAAATGAGGAGAAACTGCTTTTAGTGGCAGGAAGTTCAGTAACCAGAGGACACAGATTTTAGATAATTAGCAAAAACCAAAAGTGAAATGAGAGGAAAAGAAGTTATGCAGTGAGTTGTTGTGATCTGGAACACGCTGTCTGAAAAGCTGTTGGAAGCCGATTCAACAATAACTTTCAAAGGGAATCTTACACAACTTGGGAGATTTGCAGGGCTATGACAAAAGAGCAAGGGAGTGGGACTAATTGGAGAATTCTTTTAAAGAGCTGGCACAGGCATGATGGGCTGAATGTCCTCCTGCTGTGCTGGGCCAACCTTTAATAACTAAGGCGAGGCTTTCAAAGTACGTAACCTGCTGCTGAAACTTGTGCACACACAGGGCAACAATTTGCATCATGTGTCACAGCAGCACACTTTAGCAATGTGATAAATTCAGGAATTTCATAACTGGATTAGGCCATCCATCCCTTCAAGCCTGCTCCACCATTTAATTAGATCATGGTTAATCTGTATGTCAACTCTTACCTGCCTTTACTTCATATCCTTTGAAACTCTTACCTAACAAAAATCTATCTCAGCCTTGAAATCTCTGACCCCTAGCATTCACAGGCTTTTGGGGACGAGTTTCCAGATATGTGTAAGTGACAGGTGGAGGATTGGGCCTCAGCAGCTCAGCTTGGGTCAAACAGGAAGCTGAGACTGTGAACTACCTGATTCAGTCTGAGACAAAGGCTGGGGAGGGGGATAGCGTGCAGGGTTTGTGACAATTATTTCAGTCTTCCTAAAGTTTAATGAAGGAACTTGAGGCTCATAGAAGACTGGATGTTAGAAAAGCAGGCTGATAACATAAAAGAGGCACTGGAGGGGTTGAGAGGGTTAGGGGGAGAGGCAGAGCGCATTGCAAGTGTTGAAGCTGACCCCAAAAGGTAGATCAGAGTCTTTGTGGACAGTGTGTACTGGGGCATCCGAGGTACCTTAGGTACATTGCCTTGCAGGCTGCAATCTTCTACGTCCGATACTCCATGGAACATGAGTCCACCGTTCTATTATCTGCCCTCTTGTATTCAGTTCAACTTACACTGCAGTTTGGTGCAGCAAATGGGATGATTTATTACCTTTTATCTTAAGAGGAGGAGTAGTTAAGCCTGTACCTACGGTAAATCTACAGTGTGTGTTATTGCTCCTGTTCAATTATCCAGTTACTGTTCAATAAATCTGCCAGGCAGCTTCTACTTTAAGCCAAGGACTTGTAAGTGTTTATTTCATCACTTTCTAAAGTCAAGGGAGATCTGGTGAGAGCCATGCAATAAAACTAACAAACCGAAACATAGTAACAAGTGTTTGCTGTTTGATCCCTGGGCTTTCTACCAATTATTTAGCCATTGGACAGGTGAAGGCATACTCTGGACCACAGGGGCTCAGGGCTTTCTTACAGCAGTGATCAGTGAAGTTGGACCCCAGAAAGATAAATGAAGACCCCAAAATTTAATTAGTTTGGCCCACGTTCATTTAGTACTTAAGCACATGAGGCAATGCTGTGTCAACAAATGTGTCTCTTTAACTTATGGATCAACCCAACAAGTCTGCTAACTTACCATATCCTTCAAAAGTTTCTCGCTTTAGAATTGTCTCTTGAAGTGAATATTTCAATGGCCTTCTCTAGTAGCTCAATCCACAACTCCATTATCTCACTATGAAGAATTTAAAGAACACCCCTGCCCTGATTTCCCTTCTTGTGTCTAGCTTCCTCATTTCTAACTTTGTTCTTTGGCATTTAAACACTTCACCAAACTGAGACAGTTTACCCAGATCAACTTTGTCAATTTCCATCTTAATCCTGAGGAATTCAAGGTCATCTTGGGTATCTTAAAGAAAACAAGGGCAAGGTTTCCTGACTATTCCACACAATTTCAATTCCTATTCTCTGAGTATCCATCCTTAGTCTCTCTGTCCCCTCTCAACTACAATGACATCTTTGTTGTCATAGGGTGACCTTGCACAAAGCACTCCAGACATGGTCTGACAAGCATGTAACTGAAGGATAGAGTGTGTAGCAGAGGGGACTGCCCACACAAGAGTGTAAGAAAGCAGGTCTATCAGCCCAAAAATCAATGACACAGGTCTCATAGGCCATTTTTCTGGGAAATGCATGACACAGAGGGAAAGTACATTTTCCAAAGGGATGACAAAAATTACACTCAGCAAAAATTATATCCTACAGGGATAGAAAACTGCAGTTAAGTTAAAGGATTTGGAATACATACACTGAATAACAATTCCCTTTGGGAATACAGTAATTTTCAGGCTCAGATTAGCGCACAGTATGTTATTTATAATATGAAAGCCAGCAATTTTCTCTTTTATGGAGAGAGAAATAATGTAACAACGAAGTTGGATCCAATGAAATTGCCTCTTTCTTTTCTTTTGGAAGCCTGTCAGGAATAACAGGGCACCAAATATGATTGCTCTCCATCTGTGAATCTTGGCCTCACATCAAAGAAGAGCAAAGGAGGAACAGCAACTGAGTGACTCATCTGTCGCTTCCCTGAAGTGTTCCTGCATTCGCAGTTGGGGTGTCAAAATGGGTCTCAGTGCAACTGCACTAGGGAGGGGTTCCCAATTCTGACTGCTATCCAATGATTCCTCCTGCTGGGTTTAGATGGCAAGTGAGGACAGGAATGGGGTCTCAGCCATGCCCACAACCAGGCTTAGCTGTGAAGAATGATCATCCGATGGGGTGAGGGAGAGAAAGGAGGGGAGAAATTGTGGTGAGGCTGGGGGTGGGGCAGAACTAAATATGTCAGAAATGCAGCGATCCACTTAATAAATGGCAGGTTATTTCTGATAACATCAAAAACTGCCGCATCTGACTTCAGCACCACAGGAGGGGAAACATCAGCTAGATTCCCCAATCTTGATGACCATCTGGTAGTTTGTGTTGCAAAGCACACTGAGAGAGGATATGCTCATGTTTGTGCTTGGCTATGGTGGACTTCACTGTTGAATAACAGACACATGTAAAGAATGGCATTTAGGTGGAAGCAGTCATCTGTTACACTGCAGTCCATCGTGTGTTAGCACCTCCAATGCAACACACAAGAGGACACTGACTGAAAGGACAAATAAAAAAGACAAATCAGGCCAAAAACAACAAATTAAAGAAGAAATTATACTTCACCCAGCCAGGAAAGCTCCCTTAAAATCTTAGAACCCTACAGCACAGGAAGAGGTGATTTGGTCCATTGTGCCTGTGATGACTCTTTAAAAGGGCTATCCAATTAGTCCAATTCCCTTGATCTTTCTCTATAACTCTGAAATTTTTTGCCCTTTCAGTATTTATCAAATCCCTTTTTGAAAGTTACCATTGGATCTGCTTCCATCTCTCTTTTAGGCAGCAAAATCCAGATCACAACAACTCGCTGCTTGAAAAACATTCTCCACATCTCCCCCTCTGGTTCTTTTACCGATTCTCTTCAATCTGTGTCCCTCTGGTTACTGACTCTTCTGCCACTGGAAACAGTTTCCCCTTATTTACTGTATCCAAACCCTTCTTGATTTTGAACACCTCGATTAAATCTCGCCATAACCCTCTCTGCTATAAGGAGAACAATCCTACCTTCTCCAATCTCTCCACTTAGCTGAAGTCCCATGTCCCTGAAGTTATCCAAGTAAATCTAAAATCCTTTAAATCAGCCACCCTTGATATGGGTGAAATGATGTATGTCTCCAGCCTGACCCTATTTACAGAGTAATCTGTATGGCCAAAACCTCTTTGAAAGTCTTTGTTTGAGAAGTGCTGTTGTGGCCTGCAGAGGAAAGTGCAATATGAAATATTGCGGGTCTATTAAAGTCCCCACTGAAACCACTGCAAATAGGAAAAATGTCAAATGGAGGCTGCTATAATAGTGTTTACTTATACTCTCTCAACAAAAGCCAGTCCTCTACACATTCAGAACTGCAACTGCACGCAATGCATAAATGAAGGATAGAGTACATCCTAATACAGTCTATAAATCAAGGAGAACATAGAGGGTTTGGAATCGACCTGCTACTTAGGAGAATAAATTGTCACAGAGTCCATAAGTCGGCAGCTTCTCACTTGCCTCCCTTTAACCCTCCGACAACTGATTGTCCTTTACAGCTTTTGCAAATGGCATGGCTCCAGTTGGGTAATGACAGAATCCTCAGTACTCAATCTCACTTCCTTCCTTCTCCCGCCTTTCACACCACCCCCCCCTCCCCATGTATGCATGCCATAGTTCTGTTAAAAAATATTCAAAACATCAGCATTTCTTAGCTTAAAGTGCACCAGAATATTAGAAGCTTTCGATTCACACATTACTGGAGCACAACAGGTGAATAAAATGTAAGCTAGATGCCTCTCAAGTCGTATTACTGCAAACAGCAACCTAATAATAATGCACAACTAAATATGGAGACGTGCTGCGCAAATAAGTACTCATAACTGCTATAGAAAGGACTGTTATTTTTATAGTGTTTTTCATGGCCTCAAAGTGCTTTAGAGCCAATGAGGTACTTTTGAAGTGCCACCAACTTTTACACAGCAACTTCCCACAAACAGTAATGTGATAATTATCAGGTACAACAACAGAAACAGAAATACCTGGAAAAACTCAGCAGGTCTGGCAGCATCGGCGGAGGAGAGCACAGTTGACGTTTCGAGTCCTCATGACCCTTCAAGAGAACTAAGTAAAAATAGTAAAGGGGTGAAATATAAGCTGGTTTAAGAAGGGGGGGGGGGTGTTGTTGGGACGAGCAGCCAGTAATAGGTGGAGATAACCAAAAGATGTCACAGACAAAAGAACAAAGAGGTGGTGATATTATCTAAAGGAATGTGCTAATTAAGAATAGAAAGCAGGACAGACAAGGTACAGATAGCTCTAGTGGGGGGTGGGGAAATACTAAAAGGGCTAAAAGGTAGAGATAAACAATAGTTGGAAATACATTTAAAAATAATGGAAATAGGTGGGAAAAGAAAAATCTATATAAACTATTGGAAAAAAAAGGAGGGGGAAGAAACGGAAAGGAGGTGGGGATGGAGGAGAGAGTTCAAGACTTAAAATTGTTGAACTCAATGAATTCAATTATAGTATCCCCACCCCATTTCCGTTTCTTCCCCCTCCTTTTTGTTTTTTCCAATAATTTATATAGATTTTTCTTTTCCCACCTATTTCCATTATTTTAAAATGTATTTCCACCCATTGTTTATCTCTACCTTTTAGCCCCTTTAGTATTTCCCCACCCCCACTAGAGCTTTCTGTACCTTGTCTGTCCTGCTTTCTATTCTTAATTAGCACATTCCCTTAGATAACATCACCACCTTCAACACCTCTTTGTTCTTTTGTCTGTGACATCTTTTGGTTATCTCCACCTATTACTGGCTGCTCGTCCCAACAACCACCCCCCCCTCTTAAACCAGCTTATATTTCACCCCTTTACTATTTTTACTTAGTTCTGTTGAAGGGTCATGAGGACTTGAAACGTCAACTGTGCTCTCCTCCGCCGATGCTGCCAGACCTGCTGAGTTTTTCCAGGTATTTCTATTCCTGTTTTTGTTTTGGATTTCCAGCATCCGCAGTTTTTTGCTTTTATATAATTATCAGATAATCCATTTTAGTGGTTGTTGAGGGATTGACCAGTACATCAGGATAAATTTCTAAGTGGTGTGACAGGATCTTTGAGATCCATTGATGTTGATGAGGAAGAGGAGGTGGAGGCGGAGACAGAACTGCTTCCTCAGGTAATGAAGAAGCAGGGGAAGTCAGTGTCAACTCAACAAAAGATCTTCTGCCAGTCTTCCTCTGCCCAACCCCTCCAATCTCACCCTTCTACCACTTTCTTTTTCCCACCCATGCATCAGCTCAGGGATATTTGTCCTGGGCAATCAGATGGTATTATGAGGATGTTGCACCAGACGATTCACACTTGCACTACAAGAGTAGAATGAGGATATGGATGACATGATGAAGAGTGACGAAGAGTTCTGAAGAAGAGTCATACGGACTCGAAACGTTAACTGTATTCCTCTCCGCAGATGCTGTCAGACCTGCTGAGTTTTTCCAGCTATTTTTGTTTTTGTTTCAGATTTCCAGCATCCGCAGTATTTTGCTTTTATATAAGAGTAGAATGAGGATATGGATGACAACATGCCAACTTCCCAGAGGTCTCTCAAATCTATGGTGGGTTGAAACGCCCTCCCTACAAGTGCAGAATTTTACACAAATGATTCTTCCTCACAGCCAGTGCTCTGAGAGAGATGAATCATGCAGTGTTAATTAGTATTAATGTAATCTCTTCTTCCGTTTTACAATTCTACATTGAGAAATTTTGATATCGCCATTCCTTAACTGTCACTGGATCAAATCCTGGAACACCCCCATTTTCTAACAGCATTGTGGGTGTAGCTACACCACATGGACTGCAGCTGTTCAATAAGGTCGCTCACCATGCCCACATGCCATGAAAGAGCTAGAAGAAAAGGAAGCCAGTATGTGACCTGGGGCCTGAAATTTACAAATACCTGGCCATTTACCCATCCAGTGGCCTTAATCTGAAAGACCAGAAATTGTTGCAAAACCCAGGCTGCACTTGAGCAGTGCCATGGGACATACACCAGTTAGTTTTAAAACATTGTGTTTCCTTATCCTTTATTATTCCTTGTCTGTTTTTTTATTACCCTTTTCTATCAAATTTCACCCCCTTTTCAATTTTCCTTGGGATACAGCCAACACTGCCCTATCCCTTACACCCATGTTAAAACTTTATTTGTCTAAATTAAACACTGTGATTAAAAGTAAATCTCAAGTTGAATTAAAGCAACTTTGAGAGAAGTTCAGTGTATAGGAATTACATATTCCGGTTAATGTTAGCAAAGATCATTTTTGAAAAAAAAATCAGCTAAAATGGTGCAAAAAATAACAACATTATGCTTTTAACTATTATTTATGACCCTATCAAAATATTTATTAGCGTCAATACTCTCATATTTGTTTTAGCTGACAACATTTGTCAAGCTCTGAATTAATGGAGAATGGCAAAGTCAGCCAGGACAGAAAGAGGAAGCCTTTCTCAAGTAGGCCCTCTGTGATTGATTAAATTGGGCAAGCAGACAGCTGAGAGCCTGAAAGCAAAACAGCGCAGTTTCCCTAGAAGAAATAATGGCATTAATACTAATTAACACTGCATAATTCATCTCTGTCAGAGAACTGGCTGCCAGAGGAAGCCACTTCCTCATGGTTCCATGCTGTAATTAAAAGTGAGGGCCAGTAATGGGCCTCTTAGCTGAGAGCGATAATGGACAAAGAGACAGGGCCTTGGGATTGATGGAAGAAAGTTTGTCCTCTGTTTTACTTTTCCACAATTTCCTCAGATTTAATTTAGTGCAGGAGAAAGATGCACACATCATTGCACCAGCAAACAATTTTCGGCTAGAGCCAGATGGTTTCAATATTATATTATTCTGGGGTGGTGTACCTGTGCAGTGTGCCACAGGTTGGGAGGAAGCTGCCCTCCCAAAAAAGACAGTGGTCCTGATTTTGGAATCCCTGCATAATCAGATTCATGGCCATGGTACCATCCTTATGCCTATAGCAGGGCCAAATCAAATGTGTTGTTTGGGATTCGTGTAAGCAATTTGAATAAGTTACTGGCATACGAAATTTTTGCCCAGACGGATGGATCTGTAGCACACTTGGACAGGAGGGCATAAAATCCTGCGGTGCAGCGATGGCACTCTCGCCTCTGAATCAGGGTTCAAGTAAGTCCCACTCCAGAAACTGAGTACATAATCTAGGCTGACACTTCCAGTGCCAGTGCTAAGGAAGTGCTGCAGTGTTAGAGGTGCCATACAGGTGAGACTTTAAGCCGAGGTCTTGTTTGGTCTTTCATGGCATTGCACAAAATTGAGCAAGAGAGTTCGCCCCAGTCTCCTGGTCAATACTTCAACCAATGTCACAAAGAAAACTATTTGGCCATTATCTTTAACACTGCTCCTTCAGATGCTGTTGAAGGTCCTGCTGTAGGAGCTGCAGTAAAGGTGGATAGCCCTGATGAGGGACAAAGGCCTCTTATCAGTAAGCTCAGTGAAAAGTGCACTCTAACAGGTCTTTCATGCCTGACTGCAATTGAGGAAGATGTGTTTTTTCCCTTGGGCACTGAGGGAATCAGGGATATGGGGATAGGGAGGGAAAATGGAGTTGAGGAGGAAGATTATTGAATGGTGCAGATACCCGAGGGGAGGTATGATCTACTCTGATTTCTTATGTTCGTTGGTATCAGGTGGAAGGTGAAGGTAAGTGTGCTCATTGGTTTTCATGGGACCCATTAGGCAATAGAAAATTCTACATTGGGAACACATGTACTCATTGGAAGACAGCATAAACAGGCATTAAACACAAACGCTTAACTTTCTACAAACACTTAATCATAGTGCCGAAGCTGATGACACACTTTACTCGTAGGTGGAGGTGGCATCCCAAGAACTGAGGCTATCAAGGCTTAAGTGTCAGCTGTAGCTCAGTTGGTAGCAGTCTTGCTTCTGAATCAGCATGTTGTGGGTTCAAGTACTGAGGAAGTGCTGCACTGTCTGAAGTGTCATTTTTAGAATAAGACATTAAACCAAGTGGACAGAAAAGATTCCACGGCACTGTTCTGAAGAAGAGCAAGGAATTTATTCCCAGGATGTGGGCCATTAAGCAAATCGTGAAAACGGAGGTGAGGCTGATTTAGCTCAGTGGCTGTTGTCAAGTGGTTGGAAAGTGAAACTCGCTGCCATGGGGAGTGGTTAAGGTGAAAGGTATCTAAACATTTAAGAGGAAGCTAGATGGAAAGATGATGAGGAAGGATGAAGGGAGCATAGACACCAGTATAGGCCTGTAGGGCTAAATGGCCTGCTTTTGTAGGGTGAAAAAGCACACAAATTTTAAAATTGAGGCATTGCCAGGCAGGGAGCCAACTTAGGTCAACGATCACAGTGGGGTGATGGGTGAATCAGACTTGGTTTGAAGGATTTAAGTTAAATCATTACATTGCACAGATTCACAAGGTTAAATTGAGGCAAGAGTTCAGTGAATGTGATTGACAGCCCAGGGCTGGGATTCGATGTGAATGACAGCTCAGAGCATGAAATCCATTTGTTTTAAGATTCCAGCAAAAGAAGTTGCTAGTGACATCCTGCGCTTAGACCTGGACATTCATAAACTTCAAGGAATGAGGACGGGCAGATCGAATGTAGCTGTCATCGACGTTTGTCATATTTCATTTTTCTATTCTCCTCTCAATGCAGATGTGACAACAAGGAGAGTGCTGGGTAATGGTTTTTGGGAATAAAGTCCAGAGATTGAGTGATCAGTGTCATGGCTGGGTGTGCTCACAACAAGGGCTTTGGTTTTTGTCCAAATGGCAGCAATATCAAAAAGAACCTCTGTAAGAGGCACAAATCAGTCACAGCAGCAGTGACATGGGTCAGGATTTTTAGCTCTGTGGGTGGCCATGCGCTTGACCCGACCGAGCGTAAAATGACGCACAATAACCTTGGGTGTGTGTCCTAACATCATTGCACACTCTCGCAATATTTCAACCGGTGGGCGTGCGCCTGAGTTCGCAGCGAGCCCGCCGACAATTAAAAGGCCTATTAAGGCCATTTA
Source organism: Carcharodon carcharias (assembly GCF_017639515.1). Lineage (NCBI taxonomy): Eukaryota > Metazoa > Chordata > Chondrichthyes > Lamniformes > Lamnidae > Carcharodon > Carcharodon carcharias. The sequence goes on from NC_054503.1 coordinate 8,238,308, forward strand.
AAAGGTAATTGAAGTAAGCTTTTCACTGCCCATCCAACCTTATGGTTGGCAGAGAGGCGAAAAGTCCAAGTGGCCTTTGCTCTTCTTTGGAAACCTCATCCATGGGCGGGATGAGGTTTCCAAAAGCAAATAAGAATTAAATAAAAGCTTTAATTTTTCATAAATAACGCGTCCCTGCCCATGTGACAGGGTCACATGAGGGGACATGATTCATAACATTTATCAAATCTTTAATTTTTTTTCCAAATCAATTCATCTCCCTGAGGAAGTTCTCCGCTCAGGGAGATTATGTAGTGTGTGCACTCACGCACATGTGCAAAGGTCACGCTCACCCAGCTCGCACTCCTCTCCTTGCCCGCACAGGCAGTGCTCAGCGCTACCATTCGTGTTTCACGCTGGGCGAGCTTTAATTGGCCCGCCAGCGTGAAGTTGCTTTCTGGGCCCAACTGCGGGTGGCTTCCCAACCGCCTCCACCCGCCCCCACCGAGCCCGTACGCCAAGGGCAAAATTCTGCCCATGATGTTCTTCAATAGGATGCCAACACTTTATGCAGCATTACAACTTTTTGCATGTCATGGATCACATTTACTTGAATAGTTCCTCACACGGGTTAAATGCTCTCACCCTTGTAGCAATTTAAATGGACTTTGCATGCTGCTGCTCACAATGAACCAGTCAGGACAGGGAGACACCTCATGTGTGGGGAAAGACCAGGCAGGCTGTGGCCTAGCAAACCTGGTACCGAAACATCTTAGGGCTCGCCTTTACCCCAGTCACTTCGGAACAATAGCAAGCTCAAATCCTTGGTGATTAAATGACTGCATTAATTTTTAATTAATTTCACTGCTCCTTCTCCCCTCCCCTCCCCTTGTCAGATCAGGTTGTCATGCTGCGTACTGAATCTTTATCCTATGCTCTACATCTGTTGTCATGTCTGATTATGATTGTTACTTCCTCCATCTGCTCCAAGTTGTTAGTATGGCTTCTTTATCTCTTTATGGTCATCTCACAGAAATTCAACATACTGCAGCATATCAGAGTGCCATATTATTTCTGCCTTCTAATCCTGAAGATACTGAATACAATAAAAAAATCAAAAAGGTTAATGAATGTTCACCTCTATATCTAAAGGGCAAGAAATAAAGGGGAGAACAGTTTGCCACAGCTTCTGGTTCAACTACATGTGGAGTACAGTATACAGTTCTGGGCATAACATCTTAGGAAAGGACATGATGGCCTTGCAAGGAGTGCAGTTCAGATTCAACAGAATCTCACCAGGGATCCAAGAGTTAATTATGAGGAGAGATTACATAAACTAGGTTTATATTCCCTGGAATATAGAAGTTTAAGGCACAATTTGATGAAGGTTTTTAGGATTTTGAAGGAATTGATGGAGTAGAGATAGACATTTTTCCTACTGGCTGGGGAGTCTAGGACAAGGGACAAAACTTTAAAATCAGATCCATGCCATTTAGAAGAGAAGTGAGGAAACACTTATTCACACAAAGGGTGATTGAGTGTGCAACTCTCTCCCACAAAAGCAGTAGATGTTGGCTCAGTTAATAATTTTAATTCTGAGGCTGATGGATTTTTACCAGATGAAGGTATAAAAGGCTATGGGACTTCGGCAAATTGTTGCGAGTTAAGACACAGACCTCATTGAAAGGTGGAACAGGCTTGAGGAAATGAAGAGCCTCCTCCTGTTCCTATATTTTGGTTCCCCAGCTGTTGGCAGGTCTCTGTATCTCACAAAATGACTGCTCTTCATGTTTAAGCCCATCAGCAGGTTATTCCATTGTGGGCAGCATCACTGCCAAGTTTAATCCTGTCTTCCTTGAAAGACCACACTTTCCAACAGTTGTCATTTGATAATTATCAAGAGTGGGAACCTTGATTGATTTTGTCACCCCCAAGCACAGGGGCACTGAGGCCAAGTAGCACCATCCACATCCAATGAATATTAACTAACTGAGCACAGGCAGCAGGACAAACTGTGGACCTAGTGGCTTAACATAGGTTGGTACACACTCGCCTCATGGGGAGCTCAGTGTTTAAAGTTTAACCTAACACACAGATTCCACTAGCAACAAAAGAAGAGGACTAGCTGGGCCATTCAGCCCCCTCAGCCTGTCCCACATTGTCTGACTTTCTTCAGATCCTCTTTGGTGCTGGTCTAAACACAGTCCATTGCTGTATCATGAGCACAGCAGCATGTCATAGTGAGTTAACAGAAGGAATTTATTTATTTTTTGCCGTCTCATAAAATTTATCAGCCTATTTAAATCTTTAACATTTATTTCTCCTTAGTCAGTGCCAACAGCATAAAATCACTTAAAATTAATAGGCGTTTCAGATTATTATGAGTCCTTCAAAATGCTAATCGCCTCCAGCATCATCAGTCAGCAGATTAATGAATAGTTTAATAGGTACTCCCTCACTAACCTGCTGGACTGCAGTGGGGCGAGGGATTCTTTACTGGAGAGAGAGAGGGAGAGAGAGACAGTCATGATATACAGCTCAAGGCTTCCTTAAAGCAGAGCTTGATGAGAGTGGGAGCTAGCTTTTCAAAAATGAGTTGAGCAGAAGGTTGGAACTTCAAACCCCACACCAAGGGCGGAATTGTCCCCCCGAAACCCACCACATTACTTATGCATTCCAAGGAAACACACCGTTTCCATGGCAGGCAGGCTTTCATTTGCCAGCCACGCCTCATCTCGCCACTTCATCATGCCAGGCATTACATTTAAAGTCCAGCCGTGCTCAGTGCTTCCAGACCAGGACTGCAGCAAAGAAGACATGGCCCTGAAACGCAAGAAGACTGCAGCCCTCAAGCGCCTTTTGGATGCCGTGGGGGCCCACCGTAATATCCACTGCTCCTGCTCTGGCTACAGGAGGGGAGCTACATTACCACTCCGGCTGGTAGGCGTTTGGCAGTGGTGATCAGTGCCAATGTTGCACAGAAGAGGTTGGCCATCCAATGCAGATAGAGGATGAATGATCTCATCTGTGCAGCCACGGTGTGGCAACCAGCTCATCACTCTAAACTTACACACTCAAACTCATCACATATTCACTGGCATCTCATTCACTGCCAGCTCAAAGGATTTCACCACCCATTCTCACACACATACCCTCACATGTGCATCTGGCCTCATCTCGTCTGGAGACTGCCTCCTCGGCCCTCAGCATCTTGAGGTCACTTGCACAGATCAACATGCGAGTTCTCCTGGTGTTCTGCCCAAACATTCTCACCCATCACCACCTGAAGCACAGTTCAATGATTAATTCATCTCATTGTTGTTTATGAGATGTGAGTTGTCAGCTTTGAAATAGTGGAAAGGCTCTCTTGTCTTGAGTTAGATGGTTACTGGTTCAAGCATCTACTCCAGGGACTTGAGTATATAATCCAGGCTGGCACTTTAATGTCAGTATTGAGGGAGCGCTGCAATGTTGGAAGGTCAGTACTGAGGGAGCGCTGCAGTGTCAGAGGGGCAATACTGAGGGAGCGCTGCAGTGTCAGAGGGGAGTGCTAAGCAAGGGTTATAGTGTCGGAGGGTCAGTACTGAGGGAGTGTTGAACTGTTGAAAGTGCTGTCTTTCAAATAAGATGTTAAACTGAGGCCCGATTGGGTCTCTCAGTTGGATGTAAAACATCCCACAGCCACCACTGGAAGAAGAGCAGGGGAGTTCCTTCTGGTGTCCTGGGCCCAATATTTATCCTCAACCCACATCAGTGGAATCAGATGATTGGGTCATTATCACATTGCTGTTTGTGGGATCTTGCTTTTGGAAAATTGGCTGCTGCATTTCCTACATTACAACAGTGACTACATTTCAAAAATATACTTAATTGACTGGGAAGTGCTTTGGGATGTCCTGGGGTTGTGAAAGACGCTGTAGAAATGCATGTCTTTCTTTTCTTTCCGTCTTATTACACACAGAACAGTCACTGTACTTAAAAACTAATTTTTTCTTCAGGTACAATTCCACCTTTATGAAAAGCCTGTGGCTTCTTGCTCAAGTGCTGATTCTTCACTTGGAAGTCTCTAATGTTAAGCTAATGTTAAAATGTAGCACATGATGGGGAGCTGAACTGTCAGAGGTCTGGCCGCTTTTCACAAAGCACTGGGGAGAGGGGTTACTGAGTGACAGTGAGAGGGGGCTGGATTAACATCAGTAGAGGTACAGTCAGTAACACAGGGAGCTGGGGGGAGGGGTTACTGAGTGACAGTGTGATGGAGCTGGATTAACATCAGTAGAGATACAGTCAGTAATTTAGGGTGCTGGGGGATCGGGGGGGGTGGTGGTGGAGAGGGACTACTGAGTGACAGTGTGAGGAAGTTGCATTAACATCAGTAGAGATACAGTCAGTAATGTAGGCTGCTGGGTGGCGGGGGGGGGGCGGGGAGAAGAGATGGATTTTGGAGTGACAGTGTGAGGGAGCTAGATTATCATCAGTAGAGATACAGTCAGTAACACAGGGTGCTGGGGTGAGGGGTTACTGAGTGACAGTGTGAGGGAGCTGAATTAACATCAGTAGAAATACAGTCATTAACACTGGGTGCTGGGGGAGAGGGGTTACTGAGTGACAGGGTGAGGGAGCTGGATTATCATCAGTAGAGATACAGTCAGTAACACAGGGAGCTGTGGGAGAGGGGTTACTAAGTGACAGTGTGAGGGAGATGTCAGGCCAAGGCCCCATCTGCTGATTGGAAGCATAAAAGATCTTGATTTGTTGAAGAGCGAGAAGTTCTTCTGGTAGCCGAGTTAACATTCTTTCCACAGCCAACACCACCAAAAATAAACAAATTGGTCATTTATCTGATTTTCAGTTCTTTTAAGAATGTTCTGTGCATAAATTGCTGTCATGCTGGCTGACAACTCTAATTGTTGTTCATAGAAAGAATCACCACATCCACCACAGGGATCGACTGTTCCCATTGAAAGTCAATGGACTTCAGGGTTGGCTGCCAAAACTCCCGGGACGGCTCCCGCCACAACAGGGCTGGAAAATCCCGACCAATGTCTCTATATTAACCCAACTCCCTCACACTGTCACTCACTGGCCCCTCTCCCCCCAGCACCTTGTGTTACTGACTGTATCTCTACTGATGTTAATCCAGCTCCCTCACAATGTCACTCAGTAACCCCTCTCCCCCAGCACCCTGTGTTACTTACTGTATCTCTACTGATGTTAATCCAGCTCCCTCACACTGTCACTCAGTAACCCCTTTCCCCCCAGCACCCTGTGTTACTTACTGTATCTCTACTGATGTTAATCCAGCTCCCTCACACTGTCACTCAGTAACCCCTCTCCCCCGCAGCGCCTTGTGTTACTGACTGTACCTCTACTGATGTTAAACCAGCTCTTTTGCACTGTCACTCAGTAACCCCTCTACCCCCCTGCGCCCTGTGTTACTGACTGTATCGCTGCTGATGTTAATGTGTCTTGTTTTTTGTTTTTAGCTTCCTGGACTCTGCCTGGTTCCTTACACCCTTGCAATCAGTTTACCAGATATCATTCACACTCAATGTTCTAAAAATACTAGCCAAAGGAACAATAAAATTTAGCTCCATGTTAAAACTTAGTAATAATCCTTTGTAACCTTTCAAAAAATTTTTTGTATGGGATCTGAATAGAGGGAGCTGTCGTGCAATGGGGAACGGGTTTTAAATGTCTGCTCTGCTAAACTGTTGATCTTATCCGAGCTGCTGCAGGGGAGAAATGAGTGGCAGAATTGGACTCGGACCTTCATTAACCTGTTAGCCAGTTCATAAGAGCTGTGGCAGAGGATGTGTATAGGCTGAGGAGGCCGTGGTTCACGTAGAGAAAATGCTACGACACAGAGGGAAAGGACAAAGTCCTGACGTTGCCACTTTAAATATGATCATGTTGCTGCTTCTAGCCTCACATCTGTTGCTGTGCATGGAGCTGGAAGGATGCAGCAGGACTACTGGTGTGCAGTTAACAGCTTCTAAAAGCAATATTTCCAACCCCGCATTAATGTACGAAATGGAAGTGGAATTCTGAGTGCCAGGCACATGTTCAAGACAATCGTGGATCTGTCGAGCGCCATCATGTCCTGGTAAAATACAGGGTGATATGGATAGGCTGGGACAAACCTGTACTGATGTTATGATTATTCTGAGCACTCAGTCACACAAGAATGGATTTGTACTGTTGTGAAATCAGTGAGACAGGCAGCTTTTCTGCTTTATAACATCTTATATAAAGGTATAAGGGTGGAATTTTACAGCCCTGTTGTGGTGGGGGCAGCGCCATAAAATGGGGCAAGCCATTCTAAAGTCTATTGACTTCGGTGGGACTGGAAGATCCCTCCAGCAGGAGGGGCCATAAAATTCTGCCTGTGAAGTCTGTTTTATTCCAAGTTCAGAATGCCCTTCTTTTAAAGATGGTGTCCAGACTCCAGTTTTCTGGGTTTTAACTCTTTTTTTTCACCCATTAGGAATGTCAAGTTTACAATAAAATATCAAACTTAATTGAATAGAAAGTTTTTCAGGTCTAAAATGTAGCAGAATCCTGGAATGAAGTTCAAAACATCACCAAGCAGAACAGCAGCACTGAAACAATCCATATATCCTTGTGCACCACTGGATTAATGTTGCAACACACCAGCAGAAGCAATCTGAGTAAATGTAACTTTAAAGAAGTTATTTTCCAAAGCTATGCCAAGCCCCAAACTCTGTCCAGGATTGGAAATAGTCAACAATGTGCAATTTTCAGTTTACTGTCAGCAATGGCACAGTGGGTGGCACACTTACTTCTGAGCTGGAAGGCTATGGGTTCAAGTTCCACTCCAGAGCCATATAATTCAGCCCCATGAATGTGCTGAGGCAGTGCTGTACCATTGGAGATGCCATATTTCCAATGACACGTTAAACCAAGGCCACGTTAGCCTTCTAAGATGGATGTAAAAGATCCCATGATCCAAGAGGAGCAGGTAGCTCTCCCCAGTGCCCAGGCCGATATTTATGCCTCAACCAACATCATTAAAACAGTTTACCAGGTCATCATCACATTGCTGCTTTGGGATCTTGCTGTGTGCAAATTGGCTTTTGGCCAACTTCAGATTTGCTTCAGTGGCTATAAAGCACTTCCTGAGAACTGAACAAGGCAATATAAATGCAGATTTGTCTTATTTCTCTGCTGCAATGTGTATTGTGTCTGATGACACCACTCGGCACTGCACTCTGCACATTCCATAGACTTTTAGAGTAGAAATAAAAATGGCATCTCCAACATTTTGTAAATAAATTGTGGCACAATAGGTGAGGGGAGTAAATCAGGGTCCAAATTGTTTTCAAAAATAAAAATAAATCAGATAAATGTCTCGCTTCAAATTAAAAAAGAGTTCGGAACATGGAAGAAGCTCCTTTCATCAGAGTATTAGTTAATAGTCTCATCTTTGTTGTCACCAATCCGTAGGGAGTTGTAAGCAATCAGTTAAGCAGAGCTAATGCTTGCACTGGTATGCTGTGAAGGTTACAGAGGTTACCTATTATTGGATCAGTTATCCTGTGGGCAGACAGGGAAAGCGTCTGCACACAATACTGGACATAGGGTGGGCAGTCACAGTGCAGGCTATTTATTAAACTTGGAAATTTAGATGTAGGGCCATGGTCCACAGTGCAGAACATCATTAGCAAGGTGGAAAAGTGTAGGTGAGAAGATGACAGTATTCAGGAAGTAATGATTTAAATAAAGAAAGCTAAGAAAGTCCTTGAATTTATATTACACCTTTCACAACCTCAGCATTTGTGCTTTACAGCCAATTAAGTGCTTTTTTGAAGTCTAGCCATTGTGGGAAAGCAGGAAATAAAGCAGTCGATGTGCATACAGCAAGTTCCCATATATAGCAGGGTTAAATGAGCACACAAACCAGTTTTACTGATGTTGGTTAGGGGATAAATATTGGCCTCAGGGCACCGGGGAAAACTCTCCTGCTCTTCTCCAAGTAGCGCTGCAGGATCTTTTACATCCACCTGTGATGATGGCGACCTTGGTTTAATGCTGCATCAGAAAGACGGCACTCCCTCAGTGCTGAAAAAGGATAAGTTTGAGTAGGCTATTACACTGGCCTGATAGTGGTGGCATGAACAAAGTATATGTTCCTTTGTGATTAAGACCTTCATTAACCCTGGATAATAAGGTTATCACTTGCTGGCTATGCTGTCTCTCTCCACAGTCCCTACATGCATCGTCTTGATAGTATATTCAAGCTGGACAAGGTAAGAAAAATTAGGCTTTTGTTTCAAATAATTAGACTTACAGTCCAGAAATGTTTCTGGGGCCACAGGAGGGGCCAATCTCTCACAGAGTTGCAATTTTCTCGATGAAGGATCATTAAGTGTGTTGTAAACGGCTTTGCTACCTTGCTCTTACTCCGATTGATTTGAAGGGGGAAGCAGCTGAAGGGTGTGTTGTAAGTAGTTTGTATTAATCAAGCACAGCTAAACAGTTGGCTAGTATTGACGCCATTGACAGCTTTATGTACAGTGTGCCATTTATAAAGTACATTATTTTTAATGGAGGCCGATCGATGGCTCGCTTTGCACTCTTGTCTTCATTGATGAATCATTTACATTTTAATAGAAAGTAGCCTTCATGCCATTTCCTACATATATCTGATTAGATAAGGCACAAAGTAGCCAAGCACTCTGCTCCACTAAATCAAAAAGAATGCATTTGATGCAGACAGTGGCCAAACCACCATTTTTTTCTTTCTGACAGTTTAATGAGGAGTGATGGAGGGAGTGGAATTTCTGTGAGGCCTCAGGCTGATCTCTTAGTACTGTGAAGGTTGTTACCTATCCAACCAATCTTGAACATGATCTGGCAAGATTTGATATTCATAATGGTTGTAAAAGCTGGAAACTGTATGGCTCATCACAGACTCCCCCCATTTCAATAAGCATCAAGTTCTTCCCAAGAAGTAATGTGTCCTCTTGGATGTAACTTCATCAGCGACCATTGATGAAGACTTTGAAGAACTAGCTTTGCAATCCTCAAAGTATCTCTGACCAAGCATTTCTGGTTGGACTGTTGTGTTTATTAAGACTTTACAAGCTGGTAAAGTTCCCTCTACTCCTCCCTTACAATGTCTTAATTACAACTTCTGAATATTCCTCGCAGCTATGGCAATGTGACATTTGCCATTTGCTAAATCAGCCACTCTCTTACCTTTCTGAACAAGACTGTCAATTAAGTAACATTCTGTCCAGGCCATGATGGTATGTGTTGTATCTACAGCAACTTGGTTAACACTTATGAAACTCATTTAGCTTATAGGACAAGTACAGCTGTGAGTAGGTTAGAGAGAGAAAGGGGGTAGAGAAGGGGAAGATAGACAAGGCAGAGGTAGAAAAGGAGGAGGAAAGAGCACAAAAGAGAGAGGAGATGGGGGGATAGGAGGGGGAAGGGAGAGAGAGGGGAATGGGACAGGAAGGGGTAGGATAGAAAAAGAGGGGAGAGAGGAGAGTGGAGAAAGAGCAGGAGAAAAGAGAGAGGAGGACAAGAGAGAGGACAGAGGGTGGGTGTAGAAAGAAGTGGGAGATTTGAAAGAGGAAGAGACCAGGGAAGAGAGTGAAGGAGAAGAAGAGGGGGGGGAAAGAGAGAGAGAGAGGAGGAATAGAGAGAGCACAGGAGAAAGAGATGAGAAATGAGAGAAAGCTGAAAAAATGTAAGAGAGAGAGAGAGAGAGAGGTGAGATTTATTTAATTCTTATCATCCAGGTTGGATTCAAATCCAAGAGGTGAAGGATAATGTACTAGCATATAGTATAGTATCTCAATCTTTTAAAGTTAAGTCTTCTTGAATGGAAGAACACAGTGCAATACTTGTCACTAAAATATCAGCAAAGGAATCACAAACCACCATGAGGAAAAATTATTAAAGTAATGTAGGCAGATTGTTGGGATTTTTATAACAAGGCACTGCTCAGAGGAGCAAACAAGGCCATATACAGTTGACAAAATTTCCAAGTGAAGAAATACTGAAAAATCAAACCAGAAGAGGAAAATGGGTTTTGGTGGTGCCTGTCAGATCATTGTGAAGTCTCCAGATAAAAGAAAATCCAACACTGATATGATTCAGTCAGTGGTCAGTCAGTTTATAATCCATGGAGCTTTTTGAAAAATGAACAGAGAACGTAAATAGTCACGGACAAGAAAAAGCTTTTCAGCACATCAAAGCTCATCAGTCTAATGCTCCCGCCATCTGAAGTTCCTGTTGTGATAATCAGACAAACGTGTAGCAAAGAGCCCAAAGGCAAAGATGGTGATTTAATAAGGTTTATTGTGCTTTTGAAAAATATGACTGATGTAGTTAATTAGTCACCTTCCCCTGTGAAGCCAATTTGCTTCCTTTCATTATATGTCTATGATGGTGACCTCTGTGCTTCACTTACAGTAAAGTAGAACTTACATCTATAGAAAACCACACCGCTCTCAAATGTCCCAAAGCATCTTACACAGTTGTGCAATAGCTGCTGTTAACACGGTTAAAATCGATAGCCATTTTGTACACAGCAAGGTTCCCATAAATGTGGCTCATCCAACTGTGGACCTTCAGATTTTACTAGGGTCCAATCAGAGGTGATGCCTCTCTCCATATACCATTGTACACTTAGCACCACTTTATTCACAATCACACTTGCATCAGGGTATCAATGGTAAAACAGTTGGTGGAAGCATAGACTGACGTACATAATGATTTCAAGTTTTATCAATGTTCTGCTTCCTGTCACAATCTTAGCTCACCTGTTGTAAGGAATATATCTTTTTATTTCTGTGGTACTGTTGTAAAGAACATATCTTTTTATTTTCTGTTGAACTGTGAATTGGAAGTGCAATGGCTGCAGTTTGAAGGACATGTCCACTGGAGCAGGATGAGAGATATATACTATGTTGCAGTCCAGGAACAGAGTGTGCCATGATAGACAGGATGGTGCTGGAAAGGAACCCGGGACCAAGGGAGCTGCCTGGCAACAGCATTTTAATTGGCCAGGTGACCATGGTTTTGGGTGAGAGCAGGGCAGAAAGCTCCTAGCCTGACAGGAACAAGACCTTTCTCCTGTGTGTGGAAGATTCCAGTAATTCCACAGCAGAAAGCTCCTGGCCTGCAAAGAGAAAACATCTAACATCTCTCTTCCTCATATCTCTATAGCCTGCTCTCTCTCCAAGGAAACCCCTTTAAAAAGGAAAAGGGGAAACCACTGTTAGAGACGTTGAAAAGCATGTTCTCAATCAGTGAACTAAATACTAAAGTGCTGGAAGACCACCCCGTATCATCAACAAGAACTGAAAGGAATTTGGAAGACACCGATTAAAATCAACTCATCGAATCCTGTACTCCGGATTGGTGCTATTGAACTGTTTTATCCCACGCTTAAAATCCATGTTTTGTGTGTTTTATGTGTCTTGTGTATGCATGTGTGCAGGGATTTAAGAAGGAGTTAGACTTTAAGTTGTAGTGTTAGAAGTTAGCAGTTCATATCATATTTCTTTCTTCTGCCACTAGTTAAAGACAATTTGTTCAATAAACAGCTACTTACTTATTAAGTTTACAAACCTGGTGCTCATATTCTGTTAACCTAAGTTGAACAGTTAGGTAGAATTGGGGCAACTGGTGGTCTGGTCAAACTTTTCACATTAGTCGTGGCTCAGGGAACAGTGAGGCTTGATATCACGGCGCACTATCCCCAGTGAGTCATGACACTGTGCTATTCCACAATTCCCTATATATTAGACTTGCTCAGTAGGTAACATTTTTACCTTTAGGGACAGAAGGTTGAGAGTTTGAGCCCTGCTTCAGATATGAGCGCATATCTAGGTTAACACTCTAATGAGCAACAGTGAGGCTGCTCTACTTTCAGAGACGCAGAGATTTTCAGGCTGTCTTTGGATGAGATTTTAAATCTAGGTCCTGTCTACCTGTTCTGAGGGATATCTCATGATATTGTTTGAAAGATAGCAGTGTCCTGGCCAACATTCCTCCCTCAACCAATGCCACCCAAACAGACTTATTGGGCCTAGTGAGTTTTTTTCCTTTCAAATAATTATTCAAAAATATGTTTATAATTAGTTCAAAGAAACCAACTGATCTTTATTATGCTCTGACATTTATAAGAACTTGATTCTCTGACACCATGGGCTCAACTTTAACTCTGTGCGAAGCGGTGGGTTTTGAATGAGCTGAAATCAGTCTCTATAATTTAGGAATTACAACCATTCATTGAAACATAAAGAAGAAATAAAGTCTCACATTTGCATAGTGCCTTTCACAACTTCAGGATGTCCCAAAGTGTTTTACAGCCAATGAAATATTCCTGAAGTAATGTAGGTAGCCTGGCAGCCAATTTGTGCACAGCAAGCTCCCACAAACATCAATGTAATAATGATCAGTTAATCTGTTCTTGGTGTCCATTGAAGGACATATTTTATAGATAGCCCAAGAGGAGGCCATTTGGCCCATCCGGCTCATGCAAGTCTCATTCCCCCTCCCTTTCCCACTGGCCCTGCAAATCTTTTCCCTTTGGTGTTTATCCAATTCCCTTTTGAAAGCAATGATAGAATCTGCCTCCACCACACTCTCAAAGTGTACTCCAGATCCTAACTACTTGCTGCGTAAAAATGCTTTTCCCCATGTTGTCTTTTGCCAATTACCTTGTCTTTAGCATTGTGAGACTTCTTGCGTCTACATAAGAGGGTTGGTGAGGGCCTTGGTTTAGCATCACACCCGAAAGACAACAGCTCTGACAGTACAGCAGTACTTTAGTACTGCAGTACTGTGGCAGCCTAGAGTATGACCTCAAGTCCCTGGAGTTGGGCTTGAATTCACAGCCTTTGATTCAGAGGGAAGAATGCTACCAAATGAGCCAAAGTTGGGACCATATACCAATGTTTTGCTAAACTGCATCTTCAAACCCACAGTTCAGATGTTCACAATCTACTTCAGCTTTGCTGTCATGGTTTTTCCCCTTCTCCTCTCCTGACAAGCATTAACTTGTACTGTGTTACACTTCCAGGGTCACTAGCAACTCTCCACTAATTTGTCCCATTTGCTATTCTTCACATGTAACCCAAGACAACGGCTTAGGTTCGGAGGTTAGCTCAGGTTTAACCGTTGAGGTGCACAAGCTGCCTTCCACAGATGCACATTATTCAACAGTTGTCACTGGAGCCCAAGAACAGAAACTGTGGCTTGATTTTACCTTGACTTAGCCCAGAGATATTGCTTCAGCCACCGTTACTGTGTCCAGTTTTCAATGCCTTTAGAAAAGCTGTGGAGAGGGCACCATAGAAGATTCAATAATGTGATAACAGGACTAAATGTTTTAGTTACGTGGGGTCAGGAAAGGAATTGGAACTGTTTTTTTAAGAATAAATAAAGTTAACAGAAGATCTCATACAAGTTTTCAAGATTATTAATGAGGGAACTTGAGAAAACCTCGTCATTCAATTGTAACTAGAAGGCATAAATTTAAGGTCATCACCAAATGAACAAAGGGAGAGTGTTAGGAGATTTTATTTCCCAGCGGGTTTAAGAATGCCCTACTTGAAAGAGTGATGAAAGCAGAATTCATAATAGCCTTTAATAAGGAAGTGGGCGACTACTGAAAAAGAAAAGCTTGAAGCAGTATGAACAAAGGACAGAGGAATGGGCTTCAGGGAGCCAGCAAAAGCACAGTGGGCCAAATGAGTAAATTTGCTGTAGAATCCTGAGATTCTATAATTAAGCCAATTGAAGAACAGCTACAGCAAGGGGCAAGATGGGAAGAGGCGGAGGGCACTGTTTCAGCTCAGAAGTGGCAAACTGCCACAAGTGAGGTATTGAAGGTGGTTGGTATTTATGGAGCAGCCAGAATCAGAGGGGAGGGAATCAAGGGAAGAATTGGGAATGGAGCTGTACATGTTCTAAAAGGGCTAAGGAGAGAACAGAGAAGTTGACCAAATTGGACAACTCTTTCAAAGAGCCAGCACAGGAAAGATGGGCTGAATGGCTTCCCTCAGTGCTTCTATGATTCTACTACCTCCTCCCCTTGATGACATCAGCTAAGACAGCAAGGCCAGTAATTGCACTTGGTCGTTTAATTTCCAGCAGTGCACTTACCTAACGAATTTGTACCACAGATTGCTGGATGAGGACTTGCACCAGTGATTACCCACTAACTAAGAGTTCCTTGGTCTATTTCTGAATGTAAAATTCTATAGGGAACAGATTAAAGGTCTTCCAGAGGAAATCTTCCAACAATTTTTCCTACATTACAATAATGATTACATTTCAAAAGTACTTGATTGGCTGTGAAATTCTCTGAGACATTCTGAGGTCATGAAAGATGTTGTGTAAATGCAAGTCTTGTTTTCAAGTCTTTCAATATTATAAACTGTTCAGATCTCAATTAAATTATTAAAGGTAGATGGGGGTTGCTGAACCAATGAATAAATTTATATTTGACAAATGGAAAATATTTATGCAACAGTTGAATTCTGACAAGACATAGGAGGCAAGAATTTCCCTCTCACAACATTGTCTCCAAGGACTTAGAACTGCGCAGACATCATGTTGCCTTTACTGCATACATGCTTCATGTAGAAACTGCTCTCTGTTTCAGCTGCACTTGCAACTTCAAAAAAGTCAGCACAGCAAGTGATGAAACAGGCAAGTTCACAACTCCCACACTAGAACTACTGTTTCATAAGACAGGAAAGGCAGCCATAGGTGGGCAGACGAGACAGAATGAGAGAAGAGGACACATAAATCAAAAAAAGGATGCATCTTTGAGGCAGTTAAAAGATAATTTTCTGCATCCCAGAGGACCATTATGCACATAAAGCCAGGTTACTGTGACTGTAAGGTTCCTCTGAGAGTTGTTTTGATGTGTACAAGCTATGCATAGAGAGTTTTACATTTATAGAATTCTATTCTATGAACTTAACAGATGTGGGTCCTCTCATTCCTCTTTTAAATTTATCATTAGATTATGTCATTAAATGCCATGAGTTTTCTCGCATGGTTGCTATTTATTCCTGAAATTCTCTTTTAATTTACAACATGGTGATTGAATGGCTATGGCTTGGCCCTGCAGGAATGCTCATTATCTGACAGCATGGTGTCCTGGCTAACTGCACAGATGATCAAAATTCAGACGATATGACTGTGCAGCGGAGAGGCATACAATGAACCATGACAGGAGCTGACTAACGGGCTGCTCAAAAAATATCTGCAGTGCTACTGGAAATTTCATAAACGTGTTATGATGAGCTCTGCTCGAAAAGTGTAGAACTTCAGTACCTGACTAATGTGTTTATACATCAAAATGGTATCTGTTCGCGCTTTATTCCTTTTTTCTCTCTGTTAGATTCCTCCTGCTACCGTGTTTCCTTCCACTGACTGAGTGCAAATGAGAGTGGATCTGCTGCCATCCTCAGCCCTCTATAATACTATCCAAGAACTGCTAATTCAATCACTCTCCTCACGTACAGAGAAGACACTCAGGCTTTTTTATAGGGTGATGAACAACGAGTGTACAGTGAAGAGCGGAGCTGAGGTCTGATACAAAGTAGAATACTTAGGTGACATTTGAAGATAGGGGTAGTGATGATGAAGAAGAGAAGATGCTGGGAAAATGAGCTTCAGAGCGCCAGGGCAAAGCAGCCGAAGGAGTGAGCTAACGTTAAGTTGCTTGGGGCGGGGACTGTGGCCTGGGTTCTTGTTTATCTCTTTTTTGCCTCTCTCAATGGCCCAAACTGAGATTAGAACTTTCTGTGGCAGGCAATGGTGAAGCAACTATGCTTACATAGAATCATAGAATGGTTACAGCACAGAAGGCCATTCAGCCCATCAGGTCTCTACCAGCTCTCTGCAAGAGCAATTCACCTCATCCCATGTCCCCTACCCTGCCTTTTCTTGATAGCCCTGCTAATTTTTTCTCCTCAGATAATTATTCAGTTATTTTGAAAGCCATGATTGAATCTGTCTCCACCACACTCTCAGGCTGGGAAGAGGAGGAGGAGGAAAAATTAGTGAAGAGAATAGAGTAAGGCTGCAAATCGCATATCAAAAGGGTTGCAAGTGGTTAAAGGGATAAAGGGGATAAGCAAACTATGGAGAAAGAGAATAAAATGGCTGGTACAATAGAAGGGAAAAAGCGAACATCTAACTTCTCTGTGGTTAATGTGGAAATGCTGCCATCGCAAATTTAAAAAAGGAGGAACAAAGGCTAGAATGCTAAGGAAGAAGCAACCAGCTGCAGTAACACTGACCATGTGGAAGGAAGCAGCTTTGAATGGGGCCTACATAACCACAAGGATACCTTTGCACAGCCAGAAGTAGTTTAACAACCTCACTAGGTCAGCAAAGTATGCTTTCCAATAAAGTAAAAGGCAGAGAAGACGATCACAGTTAAGCAAATGGGTATTCGCTGGCTCTGTAGTCAAGAAATGCTCTTTGGTGTCATCACATGTTCCTTGTCCCAGATGCACTTGACAGCCTTCATGTCATGTATCTCATATCCTGTAATGTATGCCAGCATACTGAAGTCTCTAATCCTCCTTGCTCTCTTCCACTTAACATTAGCGCCAGCCATTTCACAAACCTGAGATTGTGACAGCAAAATCTGGAGATTGAAACAGCCAATTAACACTATGTGTTCCTCCTTCAGGAGTAGACAGCACAAAATGCCAGGCAATGCTAACATCTGACATTTAACAGCACATGAAAAGGAAGCAATAATTGGCTTCAACTCTTGCTCTGGCAGTTGGAGATGGAGATGAGAGAGTATCTTTACCTGCAGTGGGTTTGTGAGAACTTATACTTTCTCTTATTGAATGGTTCTATCTGTTTTTCACTCTATTCACAAGATAAAAGTTTCTTTATATGAGGTCCCATATGCGCCATCATCCGAAAGGGGCTCACTTCATTGGAAAGAAGCCTGGAGAAAGCAGCAGCTGCAAGAGCATCTGCAAATCGTTCCCCACTTCATGAGAGATCCAGGCAAGTCAGTCAAGTCAATGTGGAGGCACTAAATGGAGGACCATGGATCTTGGGGAACTGTCTGGAGAAGGCAATGCTAACCATATTGCAAATCATAGAGAAGCCTCTTAGAGGAACTAAGGATATTTAACAACAATTTGCATTTATATAGTGCTTTTAATGTAGTAAAAAATTACAATTGCTGCACAGAAGTGTTTTCAAGCAGAATTTGACATGGAGCCACACAAGGGGCTACAGGGACAAATGGCCAAAAGCTTGCTTGAAGGGGTGTGTTTTAAAGAAGAAGAGGTATAGAGGTTTATGGAGGAATTCCAGAGCTTAGGGTCAAGGTGCTCCCTCATGCTCTCAGTTTAAAGGTCTTTAAGAAATTGTGAGGTCCATTCTCCCATTGCCGGTTGGAAATGAAAATCCTGTTCCCAATAACAGTGGAGAAGCTAAGGTCAGATCCATCATAGTTGTATTGAGTAATGCCATCAGCTTCCTGCAGAAGCCTTCACCTTTGCAAGCAGACCGAGTTGCCAATGAGCCCTGGATAAAGTAGCCAATTTCTATCCATTAAAGGACCTGGGAACTCTGAAAAAAAGGGCCACATTCATCCCAAGAGGTTCATAATATATTTTGCAGCAGCTACCAAGTTCTCAGAATCCAGGCTTTTAGGTGGCATGTAAAAGCGATGTTAGAATGCGACAGTGAAAAGTCGAGGAGCTTGCATGGTGGCAATTGATAATTTTGTAAATACTTCCAACAAATCACTGGACTGGTAGATGCAAGCACCACATGTTCTTTGGCTCTCAATGCGGAACAGGGAATGTGTTGATGTTGAGGCTCAGGATTAGGATGTTGTGGATAATTGTGTGTATCTAAGACCATAGAGATGTCGGTAGGAGGAGGCAAATTGATTGTCTGAGACTCCCGAATAATGTTGCTTTATGTATTTGTGAAGGTGTGTCATATGAGTCCATCTCTCAGCTATCCAGCAGTGGTTACTGTTTGTTCATGGCTCAGATCTTCAGCAGCGATAGTGTCTTTACCTGGATGCTTGGCATCCTAATTGCAAAGTGGTGAAGTGTACCACACACGATCACAATTGGTGAGACAGTGCTAGGCAGTCCAGACTTGCTCACAATTTGGTACCCCACTTGAAGCATCCAATGGCTGCCTCTACACTATTAGACCAGAATTAATGTCCATCATCACAAATAAGATGGACGTTCAGAGAACAGTGGTCTTTTCTATTCATATGAATATATGAGTTTACCTTTGGGACGTACTATTCCACTTGGGTACAGCCAATGGCGTCACAATGGAATCAGATAATTCTGAAAAATGTGATGACTCGCTCAGTCATCTATCTGGGAGCAGATATAAATTGAGATGCAGGCAAAGAGACCATAGGTGACTTGCCTTATAGAGAGAGGGGTGCACCACCAATTAACTGACCTAGTCCCCTATGACTCCCTGCAATGAGCCTGTGGATTAAAGTTGAGCTGTGGCCACTTTCTCTGCATATATTTAGAGTGGCATCTGCTCGGGTGGATATCCAGTTGTGGCAATGAAGTAAGCTCCTCCAGAAAGTCATGACTGAAGCACTGGCTCCTGGGACAGAGCTCCTATTAAAGCTCTCAGAAGGTGGATCTATATACATTGTGTTGGATGGGTAGTGCCTGAATGGACTGCCTCTTCTCTGGTGCGGCCTGATTAACCTGCTATCGCTTTAAGTTCTCCTGTTCTCCTCTTCCTCCAGCATCATGTAAAGTGGGATTCCCATTGGCAAGCCTGCGGCACAGGTTTCAGAAAGTAGCTCAGTAATTCTCTTTAAATACAATGTTTTCTGAGGGTGTTGCAAATAGTGAGAAAAAGCTTCCTGTGTGTAACAGCACCATTTTACTTTGGCACAGTGCCAGTTCCGAGCTGTTCCACATGCAACTGCAGATCAGCAGTGCCTATTCAATGAAACACCCCCGCCTGGATGAATGGGTCCTAGCAAACTTCATCTTTTCAAATAGTGGGACACAATGACAAGGGTGGATGGAAGATGATTTAGGAAAATAACATTTTGTATTTGTTATTGAAATGATTTTTTTCTTTCAAAGGGGCTGAGTTAAATGGATACAAAGCAAGGTATCTTATAAAAATTACACCTCCTGGGCATGTGGCGGCCAACAGGAATCACAAACAGACAGTTTATGTGGCAATCACAGGAGACATCAAATCATAATCAGAGAGAATGTATGTATCATGATGCATAAGGCATCACAACTTTGTGGGGCAAGTTGGATGTACCAGTAAAAAAAAATATGCATCTATATAGCACCTCTCACATAAGGATGTCCCAAAGCGTTTTACAGCCAATAAAGTACTTTTAAAGTGTAATCATTGTTGCAATGTAGGATACACAGCAGCCAATTCATACACAGTAAGGTCCCACAGAAACTGTTTTGGTGATGTTGACCAAGGGATAAATATTGGTCAGGACACCAGGGAAGAACTCCCCTGTTCTTCGAAATAGTGCTGTGTTTTTTTTTAAATCCACTTGGAAAGCCAACAGGGCCTCAGTCTAAAATTTTTCTCTGTCTGTCATTTTTGTATGTTCTTTAAGGGTAACATTATGTTCATCAATAATTGAAACTCTGATTATTGCTACAGAGAAGTTTAATTTGAAGCTGCATCCTTATTTAACTATTAACATTGCCCAAAATGCTGTAAAAATGTTTTATTCACTTGCGCTTAGTGCTGAAGTCTCTCCAATTCTGGGCATGCTTGAAGGAGGAAAAATGAAATCAAATATGCAAGGCCAATACTGGGTTTATTCCATTGAGAGCGAACTAGCTAAGCATAAAAGTCTGTCACTGAAATTGTTTACATTAAAAATTAAACGTGCATCATTAAGGAATATTTTTTGACACAGAAGGTAAATAAAAGATGGTCGTTGAATTATGGAATAGTTTGAATCCCTGAAGACATTTTGTGACATGTGGAATATACTGGAGATGAAGGAAACATCAGCAGCGATGCAGCACAAAGGGAAAACACTGCTTGGGCCAGCAGAGAAAATGAGAATGAATGCGCCTTCAGGGGACTGGGTCTTGCTTTTGGTTAAAACACTATCCTATCAATTGTGGAAAATGGTTGGAATCCAAACCAGACTTGTTGGCTGTACTGAGGGCCCTTAATGAAAATTAGAGTGGCCTCAGACCAGTAATCTAGTGTAAAATTGTTAGCCTAACTAACCATGGCTCCCAGGGTAGCACTTCTGCATCTGAGCCAGATGGTTTAGAGTTCAAATTTGTGCTACAGACTTAGGCATAAAATCTAGGCTGAAGGAGTGCTGCACTGTCGGAGGTGCCTTCTTTCAAATGAGGGATTAAAGCGAGGTCCCCTCTGCCCTCTCAAGTCCACATAAGAAATCCCATGGCACTATTCAAAGAGGAGCAGGGGAGTGCTTCTCGGCAAACTGCAACAATATTTAGCCAACATCATGAAAAACAGATTATCAGGCCATTATGTCACATTGCTTTTTGTGGGAGCTTGCTGTGTACCAATTGGCTACAGCATTCCCAACATTACAACAGTGACTACACTTCCAAAGCACTTCAGTGGCTGTGTAGACATCCTGAGGTCATGACAAACTCTGTATAAATGCAGGCTTTCCTCCTTTTTGAACCCACAAGAATAGCTAATGTGGGAATGGTGAATATCTCGCTGGTAAAGCAGCAAACGAGGATGGAAGGGAAGCCATGAGGATTGCTCTCTGAGGTTGCCATCTGTCGCTGAGGTAGAGGTAATGTGATTTAAAGAAGCCTAGTTGACGGTGGGTATTGAGGCTAGTTAGAACAGGAGCTTTATTCTGTATTCAGGGCTTGGGACTCAGGGGCCAAAGGCCCCAGTCTCTCAACTAATAGCACCAAAATCAGAAAATGCTGGAAATGCACAGCATGTTCTGACAGTATCTGTAAAGAGAAAAGATGGGTAAATATTTCAGTTGTAACCCTTTGTCAGAATTCCTTTTCCTAGATACTGACAGAACAGCTGCGTATTGTCAGCACTTTTTGTTTTTTGTTCTAGGTTACTGGTATTTTATCTGAACTAATCTGTCCTCCCTTTTGCTATGCTTCTTTAACATTTCTAGGATATCCCACAGCCACAAAGCATCTTAGATGGCAGCTCACATAACTCATGTTTAACCACAATGGTTCCTATCATTGAGTGAAAAATGAGGTGAAATATTCGCTACCTGGGACTGCCAATCCACATTTAAAGCACAAAAATTCTTAGAAGTTCACCGTCAGATAATAGTTCTCGCTAACCAAAAATCAAGCTAACCCGCAGCAGGACAGTCAGAGGGTTGACTTCCAGTGGATCCCTGTCACTCTAACCTGCCTGTCACCAACATAAATCCATGTCACTGGAAGCATTGAGAAGTAACTCCAACCTGTGGGTCCTTCCATCCCATATAACGAAAAGAAAGCTTACATTTATATAAATACTTCTACGATCTAGGGACATCTGAAAGTGCCTAACAGCCAATTAAGTGCAGAGACTATTGTAATGTAGGAAAACCAACAGCAAATTTTGCACTTAGAAGGATCCCACAAACAACAATGTGATAAACCAGATTAACTGTTTAAGGTGATGTTGTTTGGCAGATATATATTGGCCAAATAAACTATGAAGCATAGTGAAGGGCCAAAGCAGTCAAAAAAATTAAGTTTAAGGACAGATCTAGTAAAACTTTTGAAGGAAGGAATGAAAAAAATAGCAGGGTAAAGGTTACTGAGGTGCATGAGTGGGCCAGAATTACAGAGCGTAATGCAAATACACTAAACATTAGAAACAAAACCAGGGAGATGAGAGACTCAGTTTAGGGATCTAATGTTAAAGGCCTGCTGGAAACTTGACTTCAGCTGACTGGGGTGAGAGTTAAACACTCCTGGCTTCCACAGAAAGAATTTTCAGGAGAAATGGAGAAGGAATAAAGGGAAGTGGAATGGCACCTTTACTTAAGAACACAAATAAAGCGGTAGAGAGGAAGGTTTTTATATCAACGGTAGTGCTCAAATGGAATCTGTCTGGTTTAAAAGAAGAAATAATAAAGAATTTGCTACAATATTGTTATTCTTTATTGTAGAACATGAAAGAGTGGCAAAGAAATCAAGGCTGAGATTTGTTGATTATTTGGAGCTATTTGTAATAATAACATCTGTAATAGTGTGGGAGTTTAACTATCTGCTAAAAAAGATATAGCTAAAACAAATGTTCCTGGCCAAAATGAGGAAAGATCTTTAGAAATTGTCCAGATCTGTTTCCCAAAAGCAGTGCATTGTAGGAATCAGTGCTTGGTCTCTGGGACTGGGTAATGAAGCAAGACAAATAAGTTACCTGAAGATAAAAGAGCACTCGTAAAATGACCACAGGCTAATTAAGGTCATACTGAAAACACATAAACAGAGAGAGGAGACAAAGATAGAGAGGCTGGACTGGAAAATAGATCATTTCAGTGCGATGTTGCCCTGACTAATTGGGAAGAAATTGGTAGATCAAACTGCAGACCAGCAGCAGAAGATGCTAATATATGAGATGAATAATACAGATTAAATACACTCTGACCAGAAACAAAAGAAATACATCAAAGGCAAAAGCACCTTAGATAATTGGGCGTTAAGCAAAAAGAAGACATCTAACAGACAAAGGAAGGATAATTTAGAAGAAAACTGTAGCAAGTTTAAATATAGAAATGGGTAAAATGAGAGATAGCAGGAATACGAAACAAAAAAAGTCAGTAAACATGGATCTGCAAGTGGAACAATCACAAGGTTCCAGATGGTGTACATCCCAGAATATTGATGGGCGTTGAAGAGATAGTGGAGACGCTAACCATAATTTTTCAAAAATATTTTGCAAATTAAATTATTCCATAAGACTGGATGGCAGGAAATAGAAGACACCTATTAAATAAAAGGAAATGGAATAAAGTGGGAAACTATGCGCCAGTTAATTTCACACCAATTGTTAGCAATTGTCAGAGAACCCATTTGAATGAATTGGCCCTGCCAATAGTTAACATTGTTACTGTCTAAGCATCTCAGTGAACAATGGGAGTGCTGTGGCCAGAATATTGATTTCCTGTCCATTAAAATTGATGAACAGAAAAATTGCTGGCACTGAGCTTGCGACTGGACACCTGGTAGCTCCCACTGATCGTGCATATTTAGGAAATCACCCCCTCTAGCATCTATACTACACAATTAAAGCAGTGAATGTGAAGGCGCAGTCTCACCGGGCACTGCTAGCGCAATGAGCAGCTCCTGCTTTACTAATTTAGCCATGAATGCAGAACTAAAGGAAATGTTGAGGATGCACAGATGGATTTTCAGAAAGAATTTCATCAGTGTGATGACTCAATGGAGCAGGCAGGTTTTGTAAAGAAACAGTAAAACTTTATTACACAGAAATCCAGGAGTGCTTGCACGTGAGAGCTGATCTCTCGTCTGAAAGACTCTGCTCTCCAGATTGGCCATGCTAAGAGCTCACTGGTCGAAGCCCCCGCAGTACATCACATGACCCGTGATTGTCAGGACGGAGGGACAATACATGCAGTTACCACATTTCCTCCCCCTTTAGTTTTTTTACAATTATTCTTTACAAAACACTTATAAACATCCAACAAACATATATACAATTCCAGGTGATTATAAATCAAGTCTTCAAAGTGCTCTTCGTATACAGTTAGAGTGGCATAGCTCTACCACTGGGGATTCCTGAACAGGGTCGAAAGGATCTGGACCTTCACTATGAGACACATCATCAGAACTGGGCAGTTCAAGATTTGGCAACTCCTCTGAAACATCTGGAATGTCTGTTCTAGGTTGATTACACACCTCAGAAGTTCAACGTTAATCACAGGTTGATCACCCAATTGTTGGAATGCCTTTCTCTGGCACAGATATGATCCACGTGCTTACGACGATTCTATCTCCCACTTGCACTTGGAAAGATAATGGACCAGTCTCTGAAACAACGGCTCCCTGAGCCCAACAGGGTCCACTGCCGAAATTTTGCAAGTATACTGTGTCATCTACACTGAATGTGCGAGCTTTACTGTGTATGTCATGGTTAAAGTTCTGATTACTTTGGTTCCACACTACCTTCCCCTCTAAATTCAGAAACACCAAGGCCAGGATTTTTCCCTCGTCGGGTGGGCTTGGTGGAGGCGGGTGGGCAGATCGCCTGCGATTGTGATCGGACTGCAATTTCACACCGATGGGCCAATTAAGACCCGGCAAGCATGCATCGTGTGCTGTAGCTGCTGCCTGTGTGGTGGGTGGGGGAGGAGGCCGAGCGCACAAGTTTGTGTACGTGTGTAGGAAAAGCTGCGGAGATGGAGTTTTGAAGATTAAAGATTTTTAAAATGTTAAAAAACATGTCCCCTCATGTGACTCTGTCAAATGAGCAGGGACATGTTAGAAATGAAGATGAAATTTTTTTTTTAAAAGGACAGATTGAAACCTCACCCCGCCCGGGGATGAGGTTTTGCAGAAAATGCAAAGGCCGCTTTGCCTTTTCGCTTGCCCGCCAATCGTAAGGTGATGCCAACTCCCACATGAGCCCACTGATCAAAATATCACAAGTATCACTAATAACTCTGACGGTGTTGAACCCGTAGTCGAATGTGGTGTAATAACATAAGAGATAATGTAAGATGATAATTTAAGAGAAAGCAGGAAAGTCAAGATTCCAGAGTACCTTCCGATAACTTTTTCATACCAGACTTAAAAGTCTGTTCAGCCCTCTCTGCTGGACCATTCGATGAGGGGTGCCAAGGAGCTGTCTTTATGGTGGATTCCATTTAGGTCCATAAATTTCTGAAACTCAGTGCTGGTAAAGGCTGAACCATTATCAGAAACAACAATTTCAGGTAGGCCATGTATGCTGAAACAGTGACTTGGCTTCTTGATAGCTGCGTTCGACGTTGGTGATTTGACTTCGTATACATCCATCCATTTTGAATGTGTATCTACAATTAACAAGAACATGGTACCTAGGAATGGTCATACATAATCGATATGTAGTCGAACTCAGGGTCGACCAGGCCACTCCCAAGGATGCAGGGGAGCTGAAACAGGCAACTGCTGTTA
The DNA here is from genome assembly GCF_017639515.1 of Carcharodon carcharias. Classification (NCBI taxonomy): domain Eukaryota; kingdom Metazoa; phylum Chordata; class Chondrichthyes; order Lamniformes; family Lamnidae; genus Carcharodon; species Carcharodon carcharias. Next base: position 8,263,456 of record NC_054503.1, read on the forward strand.
TTGCTGACAGTGGAGACAATGCTTGACCATGCTTTCAATGTCATTGTCAATGCCTAGCCATCATACATAGCTTCGCACAAGCATTTTCATCTTTGATATGCCTGGGTGCACATTGTGGAGCCCTGTCAAGGGTGGCTCCGTACCTTGTGATGGGACCACAGCTCTTGAACCCCACAACACAATTCCAGCTTGACAGCTTAATTCTGTGTTTCTGACATGGGATGGTCTCAATACTACAGATACAGGCGAGTTTGGCCACCCTTGCAAAACAAAGTCTCTGACTTTCAACAATATTGGATCTCTGTTCATTCAATTTCTAATTTGTTTCATGCACACAGGTGAGAATCAAAGAAATTCAATAACAGCACTAATCCTCATGGAATGGGTATTTACAATACCATCCGGTAACTGGAGACTACTGAGTGCATCTGCATTTGCAATGTGTAAGCCAAGGCAGTACATAAAAGTATACTCGTACGCAGATAATGTCAGAGTCCAATGTATTCTTGCTGGTGTTATTGCTGGAAAGGCCTTATCCTCACTGAATAATCCTGTTAATGGTTTATGGTCCGATACAATGGGCAGAATTTTCTGCCTGGCAAGCAGACGGGCCCGACCCAATCTCTGACGGGTGGGCAGCCGATCTCTGCCGGAGAAGTGGGCCCCGCCGCCATTTTACATGGGTGGGCCAATTAAGGCCCGCCCAGTGTGACATCCGGCGGGAAGCGCTATGCGAGAGTGCGCTCTTTCCCGCATGCGCACGATAGAGCGCACTCATCTCCCTGAGGCTAAGGTCTGCCTCAGGGAGATCGCTTACACTGTGAAAAATATGCAAAATAGAAAAAAAATAATTCCCTAACATGTCCCCCTCATGTGACAATGAGATGGGACGTGTTCATAATTTACATAATAACTTTAAAAAACGCTACATGAAACCTTATCCCGCCATTGGATGAGGTTTCATGTTTTATCTATTTGCTGCCGGGGCTCTTGGCCTGCCCGCCAGCTTTAAGGTTGGACGGGCAGGTCCTTTAATTGTATAATTGATCCTGTCAACGGCCTAAATTGACCATTGACAGGTCGGCGGGCCCGCAGCTGATTTTGCTGTGGGCCCGCCTTCCTGAAAATTTAAATGGGGCGGGATGACATCGGGGGTTCCACCCAACGTCATCCCGCATCATTGTACATGTCGGCGAGCGGGCCCCGCCCCCTGCTTGCCAAAGGCCAAATTCTGCCCAATGGTAAAATGTCACTCATATAGGTACTGGTGAACCTTTTTATTCACTGAATACTGCTGATAATCCTTCTTTGTCTAACTGAGAATAGCCCTCTTCAACTTGGGAAAGGGATCTCGAGACATAGCCAATGGGCCTTCTGATCCATTTTATGTGATAAAACGGCTCCTACACCAGAAGGAGAAGCATCACATGCTAACACCAGCTCTTTCGATGGATCGTAGTATACCAACAAACACGATGAATGCAGCAATTGTTTGCTGTCACAAAGGCTTGTTCTTGTTGTGAATCCTATGACCAACAGTGGTTCTTTTTAAGGAACCAGTGTAATGGTGCCAAAACAGTTGAACAGGTTAGTTAGGAAGTGGCTATAGTAGTTGATCATACCCAAGAAGGACTTGAGTTCTGTTACTTTGGATGGTGATGATGCACCTTTTATTGCCTGAACTTTAACTTTCACAGGATGCACCCAACCTGTGACCTAGATAAGTTACTTCTGATGCTTGAAATGTGCATTTTTCCCTCTTTAACCATACACCAGCTTCCATAAGCCTTCTCAGCACCTCCTCCAGATTGGCGAAGTGTTCAACCTCAGTTAATCCAATGATAAGAACATCATCCAAATATAAAATCATTCGTGGAAGTTCTTGCAGAAGAGTTTCCGTTGTTCTCTGAAAAATAGCGCATGCTGACGAGGCTCCAAAAGGTACTGATAGAGACCCTTTGTGTGTGTCGCGTATTCTCTCGGCATGCTATCCAATTCTAATTGTTGATAGGTGTGGCTCATATCTAATTTTGTATATGACTTACCTTCTGCCAGCTTGCCTTACAAATCATCTGTCCTTGGAATGGGGTGCTTGTCCAGTTTTGCTGCTTTATTTACCGTCAACTTGCTGTCTCCACATTTTCATATGGTCTGGTCAGGCTTCGCCACTGGAACTATGGGTGCAGTTCCACTCAGAGACTTCATCAGGCTGAATTACTCCCAGGCTTTCTAACCTGCACAGCTCTGCATCCACCTTTTCTTTCAGTGTGTAAGGCACAGGTCTAGACTTGAAGAAACGTGATGTTGCCTGGGGATCGACATATATCTTGGCATGCATGCCTTTCAACTTTCTTAATTCATCCCGAAAAACCATGGGCAGCATTTTCAGGTCGGCGAAAGGGGGAGGGGCCCACTCGAAGGTGTGTAAAAACTGACGCAGGGTGACATAGGGCGTGCATCCTGATGTCACCCCACATCATTTAGATTTTCAGTTCGGCGGGCGGGCAGCCGTGCGCGCTCGTCAAACTGTCAATGGCTTATTATGGCCATTAAAAACTAATTAATGAACTTAATGGGTCTGCCCGTCCAACCTTAAGATGGGATGAGGTTTCATGTAAGATTTAAAATTTCACGAAAATTTTTCAATAAAAGCAATGGACATGTGACAGTTTCACATGAGGGTACATGTCCTTAAATTTTTTTCCATCTTTTATTAGGTTTTCAAAAGTAACACTGATCTCCCTGGGGCAGCACTTTGCCTCAGGGAGATCTGTGCGCTTTTTCGTGCGCATGCATGAAAGAGCGCACTCCTGGCTCAGGGAATCCCCCCCACCTGCATAGGGAGTGCATAGCACTTCCAGGCAGACGTCATGCTGGGTGGGCCTTAATTGGCCCGCCCACGTAAAATGGTGGTGCACCCCCGACCGGGGGCACTGATCAGGAACCCGCCCGCTTGCACCTGCTCCCGCACATCCCCCCCACCGATGGGGGGAAAATGCTGCCCTGTGTTGTGTTTCTTCAGATGTTCTGGAATTCCATCTGATTTTAGGTGAAATATCTCAGACCAGTCGAGTTTTATCTTCTGTAGCCAATCTCAACCTAAAAGATTGAGTCCCTCCTTTTTACGATTATCAGGCAGTTCAGCTGTCTGTTGCTTGTAACAGACTAGGACAGAGACAATGCCCTTGACTTGAATAGATTCTCCCATGTAAGTTCTTAACTAAGTGGTTGTCCACTCCAAATTTATTGGTTATCTTTCTTCATTAAGGTACCTGAAAGTGTGCACTCCAACTACTATAGTTGAGGCACCAGTATCCACTTCCATACGCCGTGGCTTCTCATTTACTTTTACTGTCACCGTAATAGGCTCAGTTTCCACAGCAGTTACATTATACAAGGAGTACACATCAGTATCAGCAGCTTCAGCCTTTGCTGTAGCCGTTAACTCGATATGTTAGTTTGCTGCCTTGCAGGCTGCTTCGTCTTTGTCTGGCATTGCCTAACCATGTATCCCTTCTTATGACAATAATGACATTCTGTCTTTCTGAATTTGCAAGTATCTGCTCCATGGTCACCTCCACAATCATAGCAATGTTGTCTTGAAGTCGTTGATGAAGCGTTTCTGTTAGGCTTCTTAATGGCTCTTACAGTGGACATTGAATTACGCTTTAACTCTGCAGGTTTGGTTTTCATGCCATGCTCAGCCCAACATGAAGTACGACACCATTATCCACGTGTTGCAAAGCCTGTGAGTCTTTCACAGCGCTTTGCATGGCGAGGGAGATTTCTAGGGCGTGCTTAAAGTCGATATTGACTCTGCATACCAGTTGGTCCCGCAACATATTGTTTTAATGTGTCTCCAAAGTAGCAGTATTCTGTTAACTGCTTGAGGTTCACCACGTTGGTTGAAATGGACTCTCCCGGGGCACAAACTCTTTAATAAATTTTAAAGTGTTGCTTTCACTATAGGTCCACTAACTCACTATATGACTTGGAACCGGGCGCGCTTGGGGCAGTCAGGTTGTGAATTGGGTTGTATGTTTTACTGCCACATATCTTAAGAGGATCACGATCCACTTTTCTTCAGCGGTTATTTCATTTTCTACAAAGTAAAATCCAAGGCGCTCAACATTTTGGCTCCAACCTTCAATGTTAGCATCATGTGGATTGAGCCTTCCAAACAGCAGCATGGCTGGTGAGTACTTTTTAAAATTCAAGTTACTCACAGTAACAGGGCGAGGTGCACAGTCAAAGTTCATTTTACCCTCATCACCAAACGTGATGACTCGATGAAGCAGACAGGTTTTGTAAAGAAGCAGTAAAACATTATTACGGAGACATTGTCAAGAAAATATAATATTGCTATTGGAAATTATTTTAAAATAGAGTTCTAATGGGATCTGTGTCTATTGTGTGTCTGTGTGTGTCTTAATTGGATTAAAGCCAGCTAATCTGAGTGCTTTGATGTATAGTATTTTTGAGATGTTAATTAGGTAAATGTAAGGAGGGTAGAAGGTAAAGTGTAAATTGGCAATTGTTAAAAGAAACCATTCAAAACTGTGGGTGAAATCTTGCACCAGCTAGAAGATGTCAAGTAATGTGTTTATTTTTTTCAGCTTACTAATAAAATTGGTGGCATGAAAGGATGTTATCGTTAGAAGAGGTTAAGTTAAAAGCCGAGTGAAACAATGGAAGATTTAAATTCAAAGAGAAAGATTTGTATAAAGGAGAAAGGAGATTGTGTGTAAGGTAGAGGCATTGTAAGATCCAACAAGTATGAAAAGCTTCCAGCCTGTAAGCCTCAAGCTGCTGTCTGCAAGGACCCAGAGCTGAAAGAAACTCATTTTGAATGTGACTGTTGAAGGTGTGCTTTGCCAGGTGTCTGTTTAAATCTATGAGTTTTACTGTTGCCTTAATGGGGGTATAATTGAGAGTCAGATTAATTAGGGGATTTTAGTAGTTATTATAGTAGTCATTTTGTAGACGTATGTATGTGTTTACAATCTTTCTTGTATTAATAAATGTTTAATGTAGTTTTATAAAAAACCTCTTGAGACTTGGTGGTCTTGTTACCACTGAACTCAAAGTCTGCATTTCGAAACACACAAGTTGGAAAAATGGGTTATGACAGTTGTTTCAAGTTTCCCTCTGAGATTTGAACAACTCAGCCTTTACCATCAGCTAGGTCATTATAGACATCTAGGAGTGCCCACATGCTAGAGCTGATCTCTCACCCAAAAGACTCTGCCCCCCCAGATTGCTTGCGCTAAGAGCTCACTGGTCGAAGCTCCCACAGTACATCCTATGACCTGTGATCGACAGGAGGGAGGGACAATACATGCAGTTACCACAATCAGGTACCATAGAAGAGATTACAGAAATTAAGACATGTTAAAGCGAATGTAGGCATGTGAATAGAGAGTTGGTTGGAGCACAGAAAACAAAAAAATGGATTTTATTTGAATTGGGGTATATGAGCTGTATTGTGCCCCAAAGGTTTGTGCTGTGGCCTCTTGTGTCTTCAATTTGCAACAGTATCGCACACGGGTGAGTGTTATTAAAGTTTGTTGCTGATGCAAAATAATAAGCATCATAAACTGCGAGGGAGATTGCAGGAGCACAAAGACAAGTTGTTGGAGTCGGTGTCAGATTTCAATTCAGGGAAATATGCATCAATAATTATGGGAACAGACTGGGGAATATTTAATAATTATGGGAACAGAAGAACTGCAAACAGGAGTATATCCTATTCTTAACAGAATAGAGAAACAGGGAGATAAGGGTGAATAGAAAAGGCCAGAATAAAAAGACAACACATGTGATGGTGACTTTCTACACAGTATTGATGTGACTCCAATTGGATTATTATTTGCTGTTTTTTTGTACCCCATTGCAGCAAGGATATTGGAACTATGGAAGGGGTACAACAAATATTTACTAAAATGTTACTGGAAATGAAAGGTCATTGTTTTCACAAAAGGCTTGAACACTGGGAAAATTAATCACTAAATCAGAGAAGATTTAAAGTGCACCTCATAGAAGTTTGTAAAGTTATGAAGGGTTTTGAAGAAATGAAAATTGAAAAGATGATCTCCATTGGCTGGTGAATCAGTAATAAGGGGAGACAGACTGAGGATAATCATTAGAGCAACAACACAAACACAAAGGGTACTTGTATAATTTGAAAAGGAATGATGTGACTAGAGAAAGGACAGGAAAATGGTATTAGGGTAGTTAGCTCCAGATAATGAGCCAGTATTGATTTGATGGTCTCATTTTGTGCTGTAATAACTGTGATTCTATGAAGAATCATACTCAGATCTGAAGGATGAGGTCAGGTACCAGAGAGATTTTAGTGTTCGAGGAGACTTAGTACGCTATTGGTCAGTGCCTTCATGAAAAGAAGGCAGTAAATTGGAGGGGAAAAGAATGAGTATCACCTCAAGGGTTCTCTCTGCAAATAATCAATGAAAAATTGTCACTAGCTTTAACATTTTTTTTGACCAATCCATTGACAATGTTGTGTTTAGTAAACTCCTCCCAGCCAACATACTGCATTTATGCGCCGTATCACTATGTATGTTAATCCAGCTCCCTCAACTGTTGGCAATGTTATTAGCTATTTGTAAATGTTTAATTTTTAATAGAATGCTTTGAGTGAAACTGTTTCTTTTTAAAATAAGATCCTTTTCATTTCAAAAACAGGGGTGTGGAGAAGATCTAAGCTTAAATGGGTTGAAATTGTTTTTCAACGCTAAAATATAATGTTTCTTCTTTTCAGGAATTCAAGAGCAGCTGTACTCACATGGGAACTGCTGCCCAGCTCAGGAATCAAAGACACCAAAGCTTTACCACAAAAGACTACTGCTGAAGGATTGGCAACGAGCAGAGATCAGAACTAAGTGAAGTACTCACTCCTCCTGCATTCTGCCTGAGATGGCTAAGCCGGAGTTTTGCTCTGAAAACACTGCTGCAATGCAGCTGGCTCGACTCTTGGACCAATTAAACAATCTATGAGCTTCAGAGCAAGTGTTTATTGTCTATTCTGAGGAGTCAGGCATAATTACATAGGCAGTTTATGCTATTAATTTCCTCTCTTACTGAGCACAAAGGAAACATGAGTGTATAGCTGAGCGCAATCTTCTTGGAGGCACATTGTTCCCATCTTCCTGTGATCCTTTTACTGAAAGCTGTACAAAAACATTACAATTTTATTCCTTTTACCCTGTTCTGTTCTCGGTCAGTTTTGTCCTGCTCAGTCACATATTCTCACCAGGGTCTGGTTCATTCAGTGTCAGCAAGCCTTCCCTAGACTGAAGTACCTACTCTTCATTTGGGAACCTGGACTCTGGGGGGCATTGCAATCCATGTTCATCCAATGTGTACTTTCCAGCATAATTGTTGTTGAAGGCTAATAATCTCATCCCCAGGATATCACTGCAGGAGTTCCTCAGAGTAGTGCCTTAGGTCAACCATCTTCAGCTGCTTCATCAATTACCTTCCCTCCATCATAAAGTCAGAAGTGGGGATCTTCACTGATGATTGCATAGTTTCAGTACTATTCGCAACTCCTCAGATACTGAAGCTATCCATGCAAGACCTGGACAACATTCAGTCCTGGTTTGATAAGTGGCATGTAATATGCATGCCACACAAGTGCCAGGCAATGACTAAAAGACTATCTTAAGCAAGAGAGTATCTAACCATCGCCTCTTGACATTCAATGGAATTACCAATGCTGAATCCCCCATCATGTACATCCTGGGGCTTACCGTTGACCAGAAACTTAATTGGACCAGCCATATAAATATTGCGCAAGTCAGAGATTCTGTGGAGAGTAACTCACCTCTTGACTCCCCAAAGCCTGTCCACCATCTACAAGGCACAAGTTAGGAGTGTGATGGAATGCTCTCCACTTGCCTGGATGAGTGCAGCTCCAACAACACTCAAGAAACTTGACACCATCAAGGGCAAAGCAATCTGCTTGATCAGCACCCCCACCACCACCTTATACATTTACTCCCTCCACCACTGGCACATGGTGGCAGCAGTGTGTATGATCTACAAGATGCACTGCAGCAACTCGCCAAGGCTCCTTTTAGAGTGCCTTCCAAACCTGCAGCTTCTACCACTTAGAAGGTCAAGGGTGAAAGGCGCATGGGCACACCACCACCTGCAAGTTCCCCTCCAAGCCATCCTGACTTGGAACTATATTGGCCATTCCTTCACTGTTGCTGGGTCAAAATCCTGGAACTCTTTTCCTTAAAGCACTGTAGGGATAGCTACACCACATGGACTGCAGTGGTTCAAGAAGTGGCTTACCATCACTTTCTCAAGGAGGGATGGGCAATAAATAAAAACAGAAAATGCTGGAAATACTTAGCAGCTCTGACAGCATCTGCGGGGAGAGAAACTGAGTTAACATTTTCAGTCTGTATGACCCTTCTTCAGAGCGGGCAATAAATGCTGGCCTTGTCAGTGACACACATATCCCAAAAACGAATAAAAGGCAATGAACCACTGCTGTTTGGAGGAGTTTGCTGTGTGCAAATTGGCTGCTGCATTTCTTACATTACATCTATGAGTACATTGAAAAGTAGATCAGGATCTCGACTGCACAGATCAGGGATTGAACCTGGATCTTCCATAACCTCAGTAATGATACAGTAACATACCACGTTACTGATGTACTGAACTGCACCACATGGACTGCAACAGTTCAAGATAGTAGCTTACCACCAACTTCTCAAGGACAATTAGGGATGGGCAATAAATGCCAGCCTAGCCAGCAACGCCCACATTCCATGAATGAACAAAAAAAACCCACAAGATGAAGCCAGGCTCTACTCTGCTAATCATTTGGCAATACACGGTAAAACTAATTTCCCTGGGCAATGTAAGCACAACACACTGGAGGTACACCGTGGAGTAGGAAAGGGCTAAAAAAGCATGGGATTTTTCAGTGGTACCTCATCAATATGCAGAGGGAGCAATGAAGAAAGTGAGAGGAAATCCTGTTGCCTAAAGGCAGCAGCAATGTTAAAGAGGCAGGTCAAATTTAAGAACCGCGGGAGACATAAAGGATCCTTGAATTCTAAAGGTTGGATCTCTGCAGATGAACTGTGGTTGGCTTTTAACTGTGAAGCCCAGGGGTATTTGTTCAGCAGTTGTCAAAGGGGGACTGTGATGGTTGCTCCTCATCTGATTCCAATTAAGATCGGGGAACCCATAATACTGAACAAGTCCTTCACGAATAAGTGATAATGGTTAATCACATTCTGCAACAAATACTAAAGTAATAAAACTATTTTTCATTCAAAATGCCAAATATAAAGACCTTCTTTGACAATATCATTCTGTCTCTTAAGATGGAGAGCCTCTAAACAGCATCCCTGGAGGCTGGAGATCCAGAATGCTCAGGGAACAATCTGCTCCTGTACTGCACCAAGTATTATTAAAGGAAATCTGTACGTGGTGGCATCTGTCATTCACTGGCATGATATGTAACACTGCTGTATCCTATGTCAGTGCAGCCATTGTAAGGACTGTAAGGGGAAGATGATGGCATAGTGGTAATGTCACTGGACTAATCCAGGGGACCAGGCTAATGCTCTGGGGGCATGGGTTAAAATCCCATCAATTTAAATTCAATTAATAAAGACTGGAATATAAAGCTAATCTCAGTCATGGTGAACATGAAATATCATCAATTGTTGTTAAAAATTCAGCTGATTCACTAATGTCCTTTAGGGAAGGAAACCTGCCATCCTTACCCAGCCTGGCCTACATGTGACTCCAGACCCACAGCAATGTGGTTGACTCTTAACTGCCCTTTGAAATAGCCAAACAAGATACTCAGTTCAAGGGCAATTAGGGATGGGAAATATGGTCTTGCTAGTGACGTCCACATCCCGTGAAGGAATACATTTTTAAAAGTACAGGAAATTCTTAGACTTAGTCTAGACCGATAACATCAAAGTTTTAAAGTACAAAAAGTGACTCCTGCAATCTCAATTTAGTTGCTAGGGAACATGGGCATAAAATGACCCCTAACTCAGCATTAATTTTCTCTAAATTGGCAATCTCACTTAGAGAGGCTGTTAAAGGAAGTGTAAAATTGTCACACTAGGGGATTCCCTTCAGAGATTGGGACAGAAGAATATTTTTGAGACAGATGTGATTTTCAGGCAGGCCTGTTAATGGGTATTCTACCTCCAGAAACAGGCAGGAGACTGCTTGCATTGCAGGCCTACACATGGGTGGCAAAATCATTGTGCTTATTTTGGGGAAAGGGGAGTTTTAATATAGGTGTTCAAAATGATGAGGGGTTTTGATAGAGTAGCTTAGCAGAAACTGTTTCCAGTGGCAGGAAGGTCAGTAACCAGAGGATACAGATAATTGAATCACAAAATGATAGAATGGTTATAACACAGAACGAGGCCATTCAGCCTGCTGCGTCTATGCAAAAAAAAAGCTGGGGTGAAATTAGTAAATTATCTTACTCAGGGAATTGTGATCTGGAATACACTCCCTGAAAGGGTGGCGGTAGCAGATTCAATAGGGACTTTCAAAAGGGAATTTGATATATGTTTCATTGGGAAAAAAAATGCAGGGCAATGGGGGACTAATTAGTCGGTCTTTCAGAAAGCCAGCATAGGAACATTGGGTCAAATAGCTTCCTTCTGTGCTATATGCTTCGATGTTTAAAATTGCCCAACACAGAGTCTCCAGTCTCAGCCTTGACCTCATGGGAGCAGGTGGTCACTGGTCAGCTGGGCAGTCATGCAATGCAAACCTGAAGATGGGGAGGAAGATAAGGCAAAACAAAAAAGTGCGCATAAAGATATACAGGGGAAATAAAAATATATCACTGAATAAATTTCTAAAGTTGCTTAAGAAAACTATTTGCTGTGAAGTTTTTTTCTGATGGCTGATAGTTTGAAGTGAACTACATGGGTTTAACATTTTTATTTATTCATTCACGGGATGTGGGTGTCACTGACAAGGCCAGCATTTATTGCCCATCCCTAATTGCCCTTGAGGATTACCTTCCTTTACACAGCATTAAGCTAACTGAGGAAGACTGTTCTTCTATTGTAAGATCAATTAAATAATTAAACATGTGTTTTCTATTCACAGGTCAAGATGGGGACAAAACTACATTGTTCCCTGATATAAACAGCAAACTTACGAGCAGTCTAGACAATTTCCTCAGCCATATGGGAAGCTCATAGAAGAAGCAAATATCTTGCAGTCAATAGAAAGAAGTCAGATTATGAGAAAAAGAAAGGATGGACTTGTATTTATATCATGCCTTTCACAATCTCAGGAAATCCCAAAATTCTTTGCAGCCAATGAAGTACTTTTTGAAGTGCAGTCACTGTTATAATGTAGGGAATGTGGCAGCCAATTTGCACAACGCAAGGTCCCAGCGACCAATTAAACTGTTTCAAATGAGGGAGAACTCTTCAAAATGGTGCTGTGGGATTTTTAAAATTCACTTAAGAAGGCCCCCACTTACAACCAACCCTGATCTGTGCAATATAAGATGCCTGAAAGGCAGGGGACGTGGTGACGGTGGCATAGTGGTAATGTCATGGGACTAGTAATCCAGAGACCTAGGCTAATGCTTTGGGAAGATGGATTCAAATCCCACCATGGCAGCTAGTAGAATTTAAATTCAATTAATAACTCTGGAATTAAAAGCTAGTTTGATAATAACCATTAAACTATTGTTGTCAAAAAGCATCTGGTTCACTATGCCCTTCAGGGAAGGAAATCTGCTGACCTACATGTGACTCCTCTGAAATGCCCTAACAACAGTGGTGGATTTACAGTCAGTGGTGCCTTGTGCTCAGCTTCATTTTTGGCCCTGCCCCACGGACACGACCCAAAACTACAGGGCATTGGATATTTCACTGGCTTCTTCACAGACACGTAACTTACTTCTGTACACTATCGTATAACCTCAGTTCTCGCCACTCAATCAAAAAAACTTAGTGCCTTTAACTAGGCGATACAACTTAAAACATGTATGCAAATGAGCGCTGCTTTGCTCTCGTGGCGCAATCGGTTAGCACGTGGTACATTAATGGCAGGATTGAGGCGTTAGTTCAAGCCAAACCTGGAGGAACTTTTAAGATAAAAGCAAAATACTGCAGATGCTGGAAATCTGAAACAAAAACAAAAACAGCTGGAAAATCTCAGCAGGTCTGACAGCATCTGTGGAGAGAAAGACAGAGTTAATGTTTTGAGTCGGTATGACTCTTCTTCTGAACTTGTTTTCTTCAGAATTTTTAGTTCTGAAGAAGAGTCACATGGACTCGAAACATTAACTCTGTCTTTCTCTCCACAAATGCTGTCAGACCTGCTGAGTTTTTCCAGCAATTTTTGTTTTTGTTTCTGAAGGAACTTCTGTTCAGCAGCTCGTGTTGCGAAAAACATGAGCTTTCGACTAGCTGTGCAATCTCGAGCAATAAATAATTTAATTGGAAAGGACCAATTTCTGTAGATTGTGAACGGATCTGTCCTGGTTAAATGTCTCAAGTATCAGCATAAATGCTGCAAATACGCAGCAGATGAAGCAGCTTCTGTGGATAGAGAAACGAAGGCAATGATCCTTCTGATATCACTCATCCTGCACTGTGTGTTTCATCTCGGTGTTGACTATTTAGCTCGTTTCACGTTGTTCAATTTGTTGCCTATTTCCTGGATCGAAAAAAGTCACAATGATGATTACTATAATCTAAACCATCCGATGTTTATCAGTAATATGAGACATTATGAAGAGGTTAAACATTCAGGATAAAAATTCACGTTCATGGTTCAGCTCGATCTTTATAAAACAGTTAATTTATACCTGAGCTCACCTCACAACTTATTTATTGCCTTTTAAAATGCATCAATATATGAAGTAGGCAATAGAATTCTTGAAGTATGTTAGGCAGTGTGGGCAGGAGGGGGTGGTCATCATGTAGCTTCCTGACTAACAGTATCCAGGTTAATTTAACCTGTGACTCTCTTCACTCTCTCTCCCCGTCTTTACGTTGGAGTTTTTAAAAGAAAGGCTGACAGGTAATAACACTTTGAGGCATCCGGTGGTCGTGAACAATCACACTACAACCAATAAAGTACTGTTGAGTCGCTGTCACTATTGCACACAGGAAGCTCCCAAAAATAATGCGTGACTTTTGCTGGATAGCCTGCTTTTGTGACGCTGGTTAATGGATAGCAGGACTGCAGGGGAAATTCCCCAGCTTTTCTGGAAAACAGTGCTGGTCTGAACCCCATTAATACACAAAACAAAAAGCGCTGAAGTTTCAAGAAAACATCAACTTTCCTGACCAGTTCCCTCTGAATGAATAGCACCACAATGGAGAGGCATCCCCATTGCCTCTCACTCTGTTCCCCTCTCTATCCTCCCAGTCATTGCTCAGTTTAAAACAAAAACAGAATTACCTGGAAAAACTCAGCAGGTCTGGCAGCATCGGCGGAGAAGAAAAGAGTTGATGTTTCGAGTCCTCATGACCCTTCGACAGAACTTGAGTGAATCCAAGAAAGGGGTGAAATATAAGCTGGTTTAAGGTGTGTGGGGGTTGGGGGGGGGGGGGTGGTTTGGGTGCGGGGAGAGAAGTGGAGGGGTTGTAGGGACAAACAAGCAGTAATAGAAGCAGATCATCAAAAGATGTCACAGACAAAAGAACACATAGGTGTTAAAGTTGGTGATATTATCTAAACGAATGTGCTAATTAAGAATGGATGGTACGGCACTCAAAGTACAGCTCTAGTGGGGGTGGGGGGAGCATAAAAGATTTAAAAATATTTAAAAATAATGGAAATAGGTGGGAAAAGAAAAATCTATATAATTTATGAGAAAAAACAAAAGGAAGGGGGAAGAAACAGAAAGGGGGTGGGGATGGAGGAGGGAGCTCAAGACCTAAAGTTGTTGAATTCAATATTCAGTCCGGAAGGCTGTAAAGCGCCTAGTCGGAAGATGAGGTGTTGTTCCTCCAGTTTGCGTTGGGCTTCACTGGAACAATGCAGCAAGCCAAGGACAGACATGTGGGCAAGAGAGCAGGGTGGAGTGTTAAAATGGCAAGCGACAGGGAGGTTTGGGTCATTCTTGCGGACAGACCACAGGTGTTCTGCAAAGCGGTCGCCCAGACACTCCTTTCAAGTGAAGCAGCATTTCACTTGCATTTCCCCCAACTTAGTCTACTGCATTCGTTGCTCCCAATGTGGTCTCCTCTACATTGGAGAGACCAAACGTAAACTGGGCGACCGCTTTGCAGAACACCTGCGGTCTGTCTGCAAGAATGACCCAAACCTCCCTGTCGCTTGCCATTTTAACACTCCACCCTGCTCTCTTGCCCACATGTCTGTCCTTGGCTTGCTGCATTGTTCCAGTGAAGCCCAACGCAAACTGGAGGAACAACACCTCATCTTCCGACTAGGCGCTTTACAGCCTTCCGGACTGAATATTGAATTCAACAACTTTAGGTCTTGAGCTCCCTCCTCCATCCCCACCCCCTTTCTGTTTCTTCCCCCTTCCTTTTGTTTTTTCCAATAAATTATATAGATTTTTCTTTTCCCACCTATTTCCATTATTTTTAAATATTTTTAAATCTTTTATGCTCCCCCCACCCCCACTAGAGCTGTACTTTGAGTGCCCTACCATCCATTCTTAATTAGCACATTCGTTTAGATAATATCACCAACTTTAACACCTATGTGTTTTTTGTTCTGTTGTCTGTGATATCTTTTGATGATCTGCTTCTATTATTGCTTGTTTGTCCCTACAACCACACCAACCCCCTCCACTTCTCTCCCCGCACCCAAACCCTCCCCCCCACACCCAACACACACCTTAAACCAGCTTATATTTCACCCCTTTCTTGGATTCACTCAAGTTCTGTCGAAGGGTCATGAGGACTCGAAACGTCAATTCTTTTCTTCTCCGCCAATGCTGCCAGACCTGCTGAGTTTTTCCAGGTAATTCTGTTTTTGTTTTGGATTTCCAGCATCCGCAGTTTTTTTGTTTTTATCTCATTGTTCAGTTTAACTTGATCCCCAGTCGGTTTTTGCAATATTCAGGCTTTCTTTTCCTGTCTCTGTACTGCCTACAAAGAGAAGGGTTATTATGCAGTAAAATGAATGTGCTGTGCATCCAGATCCTTTGTCGCTCTCCCCCACCCCTCTTGTTTTATAATCTACGTTAAAAACTAACCGCCCAGCAATGCAATCTGGCTCCTCTGAAAGCTAGAAACGTCTCAACATTCGTTTCCCTGGAACCATGTTGCATTCACTGTACTCACCCTGCACGAGTGAAACCTGCAGTGCTTTGGCGGAAGCAGCCTGCACACTATAACCGAGAAAGCACAGAAGGGGGAATCTAAAAGCTGCAAGAGGTACCATTATGGGGGTGGGGGGTAGGGAAACGGCAGGTATGGCCTGTCCAAATTCACTACGTTCAAGCTGTGCTTACAAACTGTTAGCCAACATGCGAAGAGGAAGGGCAGGAAAAGGGCCGCTTCACCAAGGCTGTGACTATGGTGACCTTAAGCTGGAGCTCATAAGAGAGCAAATAGTAGTGGGAGTGGCTGATGATACTTTTACGGATGTATTCCGATCTAAAGAACATCTGACTTTGGAATCAGCCATCCAACTTGTCAGACAATATTGGAAGTCTGCCAGCAAAGCCAATCCATTTTGTGTGGTGAAGTTAAACCATGGTACAGAGCAACCCTAACAGTCCAGCTCATAAAGAGCAAGGAGATTCCAGGATAAGGAAAGCAATACACAAGCAAAACACAAGATGTTGGCAGACGACGTCAATGCTGTGGCGCCAAAAGACCTCCCAGGTGTGAGCAGTGTCCAGCAATCACAGTGCAGTGCTTTCACTGAAAGATGTGTAAGTCCAAAACCGTGGGACATGCAGAGGATCTCAAACAAGTTCATGAGATAGATGAGCCATGCCAAGAAGAAGTCCAATAATGCTTCTTGGGAGAAAACAAGGATCCCAGATTTACATTTTGGAAAATATTGCACCAGCTTATGAAGAAAGTACAATAGCAACTTGATGCGGTCACCAAATGGGGATCATCGCCCCCGTCACTCAGCCAACAGGATGGTGTTCTGGGATAGTCCCAGTTCCGAAGCCAAACGGGTCCATTCTCACCTGTGTCAACCTGACACAACTCAACATGGGAGTGGCGAGGGAAATCCACCTAATATGCTCGGTGAACAGCAGCCTGACCAAACTCTCCAAGAGCACAGTGTCCTAGAAACTTGATGCCAACAGCGGCTTCTGACAGGTTCCGTTAGACAAGAAATCTAAGTTGCTGACAGCTTTTATTACCTCATTTGGCAGATTTTGCTTTAATTGTCTGCCCTTCAGCATTACCTTGGCACTGAGATTTTTCAGTGCACGACGTCAACCATCTTACAACGCCTGAAAGGAGTCATCTTCCATATGGATGATGTCCTTGTCCACAGTATGACTGTCCAGGAACACAATATTAGATACACGGCTGCCTTGAAAAGCTTGCAGGAAGCAGGGTTGACACTGCAAGTTCTCCAAGGCCTCCATTCAGTTCTAAGGGCATGATGTGACTGGCAAAGACATAAATGCGGATCCACACAAAATGAAGGCAATTAATGAGCTTCCAACCTTGTCATTCACTCCAGACCACCAAAGTTTCCTGGGCGGAATTTCTGTCCAACTCAGCACAGGTCATAGAGCCTTTGCGTCACATGCTGTTGGGATGCACAACAAGAGCAAGCAGTCTCTCAGATCAAAGACGTGCTGCTCTCACCAGATATCCTTGCTCACTACGACACATCCCTCCCAACTACAATCGCAGCAGTTGCCTCATCAACAGGATTAAGAGCAGTTCTGTTCCAAGAGCTGCTGGATGGATGCTGCCGACCAGTATATTACACATCTAGGGGACTGTCAGACACACAGATGTGGTATGCAGTTTTCAAAAAAGAGGCCCTCGCAGTAGCGTGAGCTTGTGAAAAGTTCTCTGACTAAATTGTTGGGCTGAAAATGATCATCGAGACTGTTCACAAACCATTGGTCTCATTGTTGGGTGAGAAAGGATTCGGCAGGATGCCCCCAGAATTCAGAGATTCCGCTAGTGTCTCATGAGCTTTGCATACAAGGCAGTGGACGTCCAGGGGAAGCATCAAACAACTGCGGATACAATGTCCTGGGTCACAGTCGACTATCCTGCAACACACGATATCAACCTGGTTGATAAGCTAGAGTAATAATCCCAGTGCGTGACAACACAACTGCCGGTGAGTTCCAAAAAGCTTCAACAGCTATGCCAGGAGCAGATAAAGAATGAAGAGTATGTCCGCATGAAGAGTGTACCTACAAGGTTGGCCTCTGCAGCGTCCAGGTGTCAATGTTATGAAAATTTACTTTGAACAGCAGAAACATTTCACTGTAATTGATGATCTACTAGTGTATGATGAGCGGTTGGTCATTCCCATCTCACTCTGGCCGGAGATTCTACAGTGAATCCACAGTCTGCATTGTGGTGGCTGGGAATATCAAGAACAATCGAAGAGATGATTTTAAACTACCAAGTGTGTGTGTGCTGCACAAACCAGTCCAGAGGGAGCCCCATTTCCCTACAGTTCTCTCCCAGACCATGGGAATATTTGGGAATGGATCTATTCATATACAACAGTAAGTCCTTCCTCCTCATTGTTGATTATTTCTCTTGGTGGATCGAAGTGAAGCATTTACACACAATGACCACAGAGTCGGTCTTTAGGTCGTTGAAAGAAACCTTTGCGATCCATGGCATCCCGGACCAGGTGGTGTCTGACAACGGGCCGCAATTCGCTAATGAATACTTTACCCATTTTGTCAGGAATTATGGATTTCAACACCTCACCAACTCCCCAAGATATCCATAATCTAATGGCAAAGTGGAAAGGGACGTCCGCACTATTAAAACCCTCTTGAAGAAAAATGACATCTTTCCAACGGCGCTTTTGACAGTGAAATGTGGATTAGCCCCATCTGAGCTGCTGATGGGCAGAAAATTTCACACTCAACTTCCCATGCTGCTGAAGAAATTAATCCCAGGGTCAACAATCAGGGAGTATCAGAAGGTTCAGGACCAAGAATAGTCCTACAGGCAGTGATAAGCTTCCACTTACAATAGGAGGTACGGTATTAGAAACCAGCCCAGGCTAAACAGAGGTGACGAGATTTGGATCAGGGACCTTGACAGAGAAGGCCTTATTGTCCTGAGGGGTGAAGATCAACGACAGTCTTACTTGATACATACCCCAGAAGGCAGAATCAGACAGAACAGGAGAAGTCTTCTCCTCATTCCTTGTGGCGAACCTCCCATCATACATTTGAGTGAACTGATGTAGAAACCCAAACAACTTCAACTCCAGGCCAACAAAGTCAGCCCAGCTCAGTTGAGACTATCACTCCACTATATTTGAAAAGAATGAGGTCTGGAAGAGTAGTAAAGCCTCCAGACCACCTGAATCTGTAAAGTCAGAGACTCGTGGAGAGAAGGGGTAGTATGTAAATATTATTGTAAATAAATTTGGGTAAAGACTTATGGGGAGGTGTAGTATTAAGGTGTTCGGTACTGTAAGGGGTTAATGTGGGACCGAGGAATAGTACTGCCCCCACATTATGATGTAGTGAGTCACATGGGAGTCATAGTGAGTCTGGTAAAATTCAGCATGAAGATAGCACCTGGTCAGGACTTTAAACTGTATATAAGTATATAGTTCACTGTTAGTAATAAACAGTTATTGTTCAACCATTCAAGCCTCTAGACCCATTCATGAGAAAACTTACAACCTTACAACAGGAATTGGGGGGAAACTCTCCACTGACTGGACTCATACCTAGCACAAAGGAAAATGGTTGTGTTTGTTGGAGGTCAATCATCTCAATCTCAGGACAACGCTGCAGGGGTTCTTCAGGGTAGTGTCTGAGGCCCAGCCATCTTCAGCTACTTCATCAGTGATCTTCTATTCATTATAAGGTCAGAAGTGGGGATGTTTGTGGATGATTGAACAATATTCAGTGCCATTCGTGACACTTCAGATACTGAAGCAGTCCACATCATATGCAGCAAGACCTGGACAATATTCAGGCTTGGGCTGATAAGTGGCAAGTAATATCCGTGCCACACAAGTGCCAGGCAATGACCATCTTCAACATGAGAGAATCTATTACCCCTTTTACATCAATGGCACTACCATAGCTGAATCCCTCATTGTTAACATCCTGGGGGCTTACCATTGACCAGAAACTGAACTGGACCAGTCATATAAATATTGTGGCTATAAGAGCTGGATAGAGGCTGGGAATTCTGCAGAGGGTAATTCACTTCCTGACTCCCCAAAGCTGTCCACCTTCTATAAGGCACAAGTCAGGAGTGTGAAGGAATACCCTCCACTTGCCTGGATGAGTGCAGCTCCAACAACACTTAAGAAGCTCGACACCAACCATGGCAAACGGCCTGCTTGATTGGCACCCCATCCACCACCTTCAGCATTCACTCCATCCACACACAGCGGTGGCAGTGTGTACCGCCTACAAGATGCACTGCAGCAACATGGCTCCTTTGACAGCACTTTCCAAACCCGTGACCTCTAACACCTTGAAGGGCAAGAACAACAGATGCATGGGAACACCAAAACCTGCAAGTTCCCCTTCAAGTCACACTTACACCATCCTGACCTGGAATTATATTGCCGTTCCTTCACTGTCGCTGGGGCAAAATCCAGGAACTCGTTCCCTAACAACACTGTGGGTGTACCCACACCACATGGACTGCAGTGGTTCAAGAAGGTGGCTCATCAACACCTTCTCAAGGGCAATAAATGCTGGGCCCAGCCAGCGACGCCCACATCCCATCCCACATCCGGGGCACTGGAGGTAATTTCAGATATACGCCACCCCCACCACCCTGTGTAATTGCTACCAAATCAGACACTGATTTTACCACTTTTCACTTCAGCATTCACTCAGTAAGAATGAAATGCTGACCAGAGGCCCTAAGTAAGCCATTTATTTCTCAAAGTTGACATTCCAGAAGCATGCACAGATTTCTATGTCACTGTGACACTAACAATCGCTGGAACAGAAACAGGGTACATTATAAAAGCAGGGACGTGCTGCTGAGGCTTTATAAGGCTCTGGTCAGACCACATTTAGAATATTGTGAACAATTTTGGGCCCCGTATCTCAGGAAGGATGTGCTGGCCCTGGAGAGGGTCCAGAGGAGGTTCACGAGAACGATCCCAGGAATGAAAGGCTTAACATATGAGGAACGTTTGAGGACTCTGGGTCTATACTCGATGGAGTTTAGAAGGATGAAGGGGGGTCTGACTGAAACTTACAGAATACTGAAAGGCCTGGATAGAGTGGGCGTGGGGAAGATGTTTCCATTAGGAGAGACTAGGACCCGAGGGCACAGCCTCAGAGTAAAGGGAAGACCTTTTAGAACAGAGATGAGGAGAAACTTCTTTAGCCAGAGAGTGGTGAATCTATGGAATTCATTGCCACAGAAGGCTGTGGAGGCCAGGTCATTGAGTGTATTTAAGACCGAGATAGATAGGTTCTTGATTGGTAAGGGGATCATAGGTTATGGGGAGAAGGCGGGAGAATGGGGTTGAGAAACTTATCAGCCATGATTGAATGGTGGAGCAGACTCGATGGGCCGAAGGGCCTAATTTCTGCTCCTATGTCTTATGGTCTTATTCCTACAGCATTGTGTGTAAATACAGTTAATAGACAAAGTAATTCTATACCTGTGGGAACTGTGGCTCAAAAATTCCAGTGTGAGCACCCTTAGTTCCCCTCAATGTGCCCAAACAGTGAGCAGAGCTAAGCCTGGTTTTATGGTCCTGACTAACCCAGCAGAAGAGCTAATGCTGATAAGGTCACGGCACAAACCCAGCTCCCTGAGGGACTGCTGTAAATTACTGGACAAAATCTAAATCTATGCTGCAGCACTGTGTTTTTCGCCTGAGTACAGCAGCAGCAACTCTAGTTTAAACTACAGTTAGCTACCCTAATTCTATTCCGGGGAAATCTCCCATTTCTTCCATTCAGGTGTGAGCAGAAGCAGGGTGTTAAGAACCTGATGCCATACCTCTGCACTATTCCATTTCAAATATGAAGATTGGGCACAGAAATGCAGTGTTAGTTCTCAGTTCCTGCATCCATGGTTCCCTATTTTTTCCTCTCTTGCTGGGCTACCATTCCATATGCAGCAACCTGTATCTCACCTGTTCTTCAGTGAGCCTTCCTAGGCTATTTGTGAATTGGTAGGAAATAACTTGCAGCTACATTCTGCCATTCACATCCTCATGGCACTTTTCAGCCAACCAAGTATTTTTAAGTGCAGGCACGATTGCAATGTAAGAAAACGCAGCAGTCAACTTGCATATTGCATTTCTATACAGCAAGCTTCCACAAACAGTAATGTTGAAATGACCAGGTAGTCTGTTTAATGTATTGGTTGAAGGATAAAGATTGGCTCAGGAACTGAGGAGAACTCCCTGCTCTTTTGATAGTATTGTGGGATCTTTTATGTCTACCTGAGAGGGAAGAGGGGGCTTCGGTTTACTATTACATACAAAAAGTCAGCTGCTCCAACAATGAAGCACTCTCTCAATTTTTGCGCTGGGAGTGTCAGCCTGGATTATGTGCTCATGTCTCTGGAGTTGGGGTTACGTCCAACCAGAGGTGGTAACCCATGACTTTCTGACTCAGAGGCACCAGTGTTACCACTGAGCCACAGCTGCCACCTCCATTGCAAGTGTCCCTGACAAGCTATATCCCATATCTAACATACAAAATACACATTTTTCATCACAGGCACAATGGACCGAGTAGCCTCCTTCTGCACACTGAGATTCTATGATTCTGTTACTCACCCTCCAATTCAGGTTGCTTTGTCTTGCTTCTATTTTATCTCTTTTATTGAGATATCCTGCTTAAGGCCCAAGCTCCATTGACTGAGACATCACCATAATGGTTAAAGGGGAAGAGAAAATCTGCTGTCCACTGACTGGTATGTCTGACAAGGTGGTCTCAGTGTGTGAGCTGCACTTTTGCCCAGGAAAGCTGGCTCTGTGCATTGTAGCTGGAATGTGCAGGAGGTTCTCATTTCCCTCACAGACCACCCAAATATCTTACACTGACTAATGGATGGGATATTTCCTCTGAAATTCTTATAAAAACCAGATGCCACTTGCTTCGAACAACATTGTCCTAATGCTGCTCCTTGGATTTTGATTTTTCTGCTGCGAGTTTGATTTATGTTATGCAAGTCATAGCAATCTGTCTGTGAACCTCTGAAATTTGTTTCACATGACCGTAAGTTATTAACAGATGAGAAAGGCCATTCAGCCCATCTTATTACATCCACCCTCCACCACTCTGCCAGAGTTTATTTCAATATACATTTAAATATAGCTTCAATAGTAGCCTTACAAGGGAATTGGATAAATACTTGAAGGAGAAAGGTAAAGGGGGAGTGGGACAAGCCAGATCGCTCTTTGAAAGAGGTGGTGCAGATTCAATGGACTGAATGGTCTCCTTCTATGCTGTGCGATTCTATTCTACAAGCGTTGGTCACTCATTGCATCTGGAAGAACCTCCTGATATCAGGCCTGAAGTCACCTTTACTAGCTTGAACTTGTGGCTCCCTAACCTCCTCCCACAGTTGAGTAGCTCAGATTCACCTCTTCCACAAAATTTACTATCTTCTAGAACTCTTTTGGTCACCTTTCTAGTAACTCCATTCGAGGCTAAAAGTCCAAGTTTTTCCAATCTTTCCCACAGCTCAGACTTCTAACACTTGGGATCAGGCATGGTTTTTCTCTGCACTGCATGACTCCAGCACTTAAACAACTCCCTTGTTTCTCAGGAACTAGAACTGGACCCAGTACATAAGGTACAGACTGATCACAGGGCTCTGCACAGTTTGAGCCTCTGATTTATATTCTCTTGTTTTGGCTAAGTAGTTAATATTGTGTAGGATAGGTGCTGGGAATGGGCAAACATGCATGTAGGCTGGAGCTAGGGATGGGAACCCTAATGGTAATGGTCCATTGATATGGTCCTCATCCTTGGTGTCACCTGCTCTTATTCTGCCACATTCCTGAGCCACAAAAGCCTTCTGCTTTGCCAAATTGTCTATTCTCCCATAATCACTCACACATCTGTTGTTTCTCTAATTTATTGCATTATCACCTTCTATTGCATTGCACCATCATTACATCCACCCATTCACAGGGCTCCTCCTCTTTTATTTACCCTGGCTCTGTATCTGCTGAAAAATTGTTCATTTGTGACAGATTCTAGTTCTGATGAAAGTTCACTGACCTGAATTGTTACAGCTTTGGCTCAGATCTTCCTGTCAAAATGAGGCTAATGGTGCTTGCTATTATTTATACCCAAGTGGTATAGCAGTATCAGGTGAGAGGCAGGTGTGTAGTTAAACATAAGTATCCAAAAAAGTTGCTGTCCAGGTTCTACTCCCCATTGGTGGCTTCACAAAAACAGCGTCACACTCTTGGTTCTCCTTTGAAATGCTGTGAACAGCATGGAGTTTGCAATGTAAATACAAACTAAACTCACCTCAGAAAGTTAAATAACCTTCTAATGATGTGATAATTAAGTACTACCAATCAATCTCTCTGGCACTGAAAATTAACTATTACAAGTGCAGAGAATCATTCCTTCTGGTTTTAACTGCTGTTAGAGATCTTAAACACTCAAATTTAAAATTATAGCTTTATCGTTTTCCTTTCTCTCTCTCTTATATCTTTGTCTTAATCCAATCTTTCTTGCCATCTGTTATTTCTTCCTCTGTATATAATTTAACATTGAATTCATCCACTATAATTTACACTTCCTTCTCTTGCCTTGCGCTGTTAATTTCGCAATCCTCCAATAACATTGGTTAAAGAGGTACTCAGTCGCTTGTCCTCTTTACTCAGGTTCCCGAGGCCCCGTTCCCTTGTTGCAAGAGTATCAGCTTGCACTTTCAGCAACTTGCCCCGGAAAAGATAATGTAAAAGCCTAAATGGGCAAGCTCAAGTGTAACAGCAGATGCAGTTAAATGCCATGCTATAGCAAAACTTGAACCAGGGACTCTTTTTCCACAGATGTTGCCTGACTCAATTAGTGTTTCCAGCAATTTTTCTTTTAGTTCAATAGCCTATTTTTTTGTCTGGACATGTTGACTGTTGAGTATACTAAGACTCTACTGAGAGGTCCCTTCCAACTTAATCCTTACCTATTACCACAGCATTCAAGTACACATTTTGCCTCTTCCTACATCTTATACACTTTTCTGTATTAAAGTTACTCCTTGTCATTGTGCATCCCATTCACATACCTCGTTTTGGTCATTCTATTATTTCTGACTGCCTCCGCTGTCCTTGCTAGTTTGATAACACCTGCAAATTTAGCTAATTTGCTTTGAATTCCAGAATCCAAGTCACTGATATAAATTAGAAACACTAACATAAAATTTGTTGCCTAAAGCTGAACTTTTTTTCCATCTCTAGTTTCTAACTTCTATTTCGGTTGCATTTTTTCTCATCTTATAAAACACTATTGACACTATAATGGCCAAAGCTCCCCAGGAAGTTTCCTCTACTGGTCTTCTTAAGATAAAAATATGCTATTCTGCATACTTAGCCTCTTCCCTACAGCCTTATAACTGGAATGCACCACCTGAAAGGGCGGCGAAAACAGATTCAGCTATAACTTTCAAAAGGGAACTGGATAAATATTTGTCGCAGAAAAAACTGTAGGGTTATGGGGAACAGACAGGGAGTGGGGCTAATTGGATTGATTTTTACAGCTGGAACAAGCACGATGGCCCAAACGGCCACCTTCTGTACTATTAATACATGATTCTAATCATGAAGTGGTAGCCCTCTTGCCTCTGAGTCAGAGGATCATGGGTTTAAGACCCACTCCAAGACTTGAGCTCAGGATGTGGGCTGACATTTTGGTGCCACTTTTGGATGTGATATTAAACTGATTGCTCACTCAGGTAGGAATAAAAGACCCATATTGGCATTTTTCAAACAGCAGGGGAATTCCCCTTGGCATCCTGGGATCAAAATTTATCCCCCAACAAACATCCTCAGAACAGATTCCGGTCATTACCACATTGCTGTCTGTGGGAGCTTGCTGTGAGCAAATTGGCTGCTACATTTCCTATAATGTACAGTGACTACAGTTCAAATATACTGCGTTGGCTGCAAAGTGCTTTGAGATGTCCTGAGGTTGTGAAAGGTGCTACCAATTGAGCTACCTCCGTCACTGACACCAAACAGTTTGCTTAAAACCATTAGGCTTAGCAGAGGGTGAATAGCCACTTGGTTGAGATACTGCAGTGCTTGCGGAACTACAACCTAGCTTGAGTTGTTTAGCAAAGAAAATCTGAAGGGAAAACAATATAAACAGCTAATGACACCCGCATCTCAAGATCAATTATATTTCCTCACTTCCATGACAAATAGATTCTTGTAATCATTCTGGCTCCCGTTAGCTATCCTCAAATCCAAGGCTGCTGCTCTGCTTTCAAGCTGTGCACTAATCAATTCATTCCCCAGAAAAGCACTTTTATATTTCATATATGCTCAGCCAGAAGCGACAGCTCAGAGCAGGCTGTCAAGAGACAAATGAAACAGGGAGAGCAAGTGTTGCTCTTCAAGGACAATGCCTGTCCCCTGAGGAAATGGCGCTGAGAATTTTTGCTTTGTCAAATGGCTGGACTGGAGGAAAGACAGCTGTAGTATGTTTCTGAACAGGTTAGTGGTGCTGGAGTCTGATATGAGCACCTTCATTCTCACAAGAGCACAAATAGGAAAGCATTGTCAAGAAGCTTTGCCCCGAAGAGGGAATGGAATTTGCTCATTTTCCAACATTGGCTGGATTTCAAATGTTAAAAAAATGGAAGGAAAGCTTGCAGTTTATTTTACACCTGTTACATCTTTATCTCTTTCCAGACAACACTGACTAGTTGACAGGGCCAGCAAGTGATCTGCGCATCCCACTCTCTGGCTAAGATTCAACATATTGGTAATGTGGTTTTAGGAACCCCCTGGAATTGCTGCATCCGGTAACCTATAGGCTCACTTAAATACAGGGAGAATTGGATGCACTAATGGCCTGTGGCTCTACATGGTACTTTCCCCAGTCTGTTTGAGATCATGCAGTCACCCCACTGTGGGAAAATGATGCTTCTAATCCCATGAAGTGTTTAGATAAAGTAAATAAGGAGAAACTGTTTCCAATGGTCTGAAAGAGAGAGCACAGGTTTAAAGTGCTTGGCAAATGAGCCAGAGGCGACATGATGAAGAGCTTTTTTTATGCAACAAGTAGCTAAGACTTGGAATGCAATTCCTGATAGGGTGGTGAATACAGCTTCAAAAATAGCCTTCAAAAGGGAACTGGATAAATACTTGAAAGACAAAAAAAAAATGCAGGGATATGAGGAAAGAGCAGGGCTGGATTACGCTTTGAACGGGCTGGCGCAGACTTGATGGGTGTAGTTGCCTCCTTCAGTGCTGTTCAATTCTATAATTTGATATGTTTTGCCAGTGTCTGGCATGGGATAACTGCACTATTGCACGACCAACTAATCCTCAATAAATCAGTCTTCCTTAGACCATGTAACTCCACATGTTTAAGCACAGACAACTATTCAATGACATTTCTTTTTATCCATTTTCAATATTTTTATATCTGGTAAAGAGAAGTGTTCAAAGAAAATGACAAAAAAAAAGTTTTTAATGTCCTGATGCTTTTTCTCCAGGAGTGCACACGGCAGTGTCCTGGAGATCTTCAATTCCTGGAGACTCCAGGCCAATCATGGAGAGTTGGTAAGCCTAGACCCACAAAGGAGGTATCCACCGTGCCCGACACCAGTCTATGCAGCTAAAGCTGCTGGACTCCCCGCATGGCATGGGCCTTCCCCCACTGTGGGTAAAATACCAGCAGGAGCAGGATGTTCAGTGGCCATTAATTGGCATGGGAACACCATTTCCTCTAAGTTACACACCATCCTGATTTGGGAACATATCACTGTTCCTTCAATGTCAGTGGGTCAAAATCTTGCAGCCCACTAGCAAACAGCACCGTAGGAGTATCTTCACTACACGGACTGCAACAGTTTAAGAAAGAAGTTCACCATTGTAAAGGGTTAACTCTAATGATAGCTACTGAGCAGGTGCATAAAGAACTACGTCCCAGTAAATCACTCACTGAAAGGGACTGAGAAGTACCTAACCTTTGTAAATAGCTTGTGTGTAAATAAATGTGTTTTCAACAAAAGACCATTGTCTCCATCTCTTCTAGAGTAAGAAGTTTACGAGGAGGCAACAGCGTAGTGGTATTGTCAGACTAGTAATCCAGAAACCCAGGGTAATGCTCTGGGGACCCAGGTTCAAATTCTGCCACGGCAGATGGTGAAATTTGAAATCAATAAAAAGTCTGATGATGACCACGAAACCATTGTCGATTGCTGTACAAACCCATCTGGCTCACTAATGTCCTTTAGGGAAGGAAATCTGTGGTCTTACCTGGTCTGGCCTACACGTGACTCCAGACCCACAGCAATGACTCTTAAAAATGCCTTCTGAATGAGAGCAATTAGGGATGGGCAATAAATGCTGGCCTAGCCAGCGATGCCTACATCACAAAAATGAATAAAAAAAACCCTGCAACAGAACCAACACCTTTTTCAAGAGTAATTAGGTGTCGATGACAAATGCGAACAACGGCCACATCTCGTGAATGAATCAAGAAAAAGCACAGACCAAGGAGTTTCTGCTCTGTGTGTTTGTGTTACACATAAAAAGCTGCAAATCATATTTCCTTAATTGAGGAACCTTGGTTGAAAGTCCAAGGTCCTCAGGTCAGGACACCACTAAGGTTGCAAGAAGCAAATGAAAAGATGAAGTAAATCAGGAAGTCCTGAAATGCAACCCCCACACTTTCCTCTGTTTTTTTCTTATTGCATTCTACTTCTCCATTTGTTTAACCTGACATCTTGCTCTCTCATAGATCAGATTTCAAGGGAACATCTCATTTCTTTGCCCTGTTTGTGCCTCATCTGTTATTCGCAGGAACACTGAAACTGCAGCCTTCCAAGTGTCACATAAAAAAGATAGGTGTACCTTGGAGTTTAAAGTTTTCACATAAGCTGAACATGTTTGAGATACAAACCATCAAAGCTACAATAAAACAGACATGAATGTAACCGCTTGGATGTGATATCCAATAAATTTTTGTAAACTTAATTCTTAAAGTAAAACAGATAAACGGGATGCCCACAGCCGATCTGCAGTTCCTGACAGAGCCTCTGCTATCCATTTAAATGTCTGCTGTCAGAAATGTTTCTATTTCTGTGGCACGTGTCCTTATAATAGGGGGGGTCCCTATAACAAGAGGGTCCCCTCCTGCCTGTTGTGGAAATCCTTGGTCTTCCAGCAGCAGTCAAAATAGTTACTAGCTGAGCTGCCGGACCTGCTGAGTTTTTTCAGCATTTTCTGTTTCTATTTTAGTTAGTAGCTGAGACTGGTTGCTGGCTCCATACTACAAGACCAGGAAAAAAAGAAAATCAAGCACTAGAGGGAAACAATTGAAAAGTAGTGAAGTTACACCAAACCTGTGTCGAACTCTTCAAAAAAGTCGGAAGGGTGACCTAATAGAGTTCTTTAAAATTATGAAAGGTTTTGATAAGAGTGGATACAGAATGTTTCCTCTTGTAGGGAAGAGCCTAACTAGAGATCATCAATATAAGGTAATCACCAAGAAATCCAATAGGGATTTCAGGAGAAACTTCTTTACCTAAAGAGTGGTAAGTATGCAGAACTTACTACCACAGGGAATGATTGAAATAAATAGTATAGATGTATGTAAAGGGAAGCTAGCAAACATACTGGGGAGAAGGGAATACAGGGTTACAATGGCAGGCTTAGATGAGAAAAGATGGGAAGAGGCTGAATGGTCTGTTTCTGTGTTGTACAGCCTATGTAATTCAATGCAACACAATAACTGGCATTTATATAGCATCTTTAACATAGTAAAACATCCAAAGCTGTTTCACAGATGTGTATTCAAAAATGTGACACCAAGCCAAAGCAGGAGATAGTGGGAGAGCCTTGCGCCAAGAGCTAGTTTTTAAGGTGCATCTTAAAGCAGGAGAGAGAGAGATGAAGAGGTTTAGGGAGGGAATGCCAGAACTTAGGATCCAAGCAGTTGAAGGTACAGCCACCAATGGTGGGCAAAGGAAGTGGGGATGCGCAAGAGGTCAGGGTTGGAAGTGTACAGACTTACTGGAGGATTGTAAGAGGTTCCAGAGATGGGGAGGATCAGGCTATAAACACAAGGATGAGAATTTTAAAATCAAGATGCTAGTGGATCACCACTAATTGCCAAAGTAAATCAGGGCATGGTGTCCAAGCTTCCTCTCTTTGTGAGCTTATTTAGGTTTGCATCATGGAGCTTGCGGAAGCCATGAAGGAAGTTTAATTACATGTTCTCATGAATTTTCCTATATTTCAAACTCGCAATACTGACAGGTCTTGCTCTGTGACTTTGAGATGTATCCACCAGAGAAGCAGCAGTCCTTTCCAAACACACAAGCCAGAAAATTATAAACCAATGAGAAGCACAAACAAAAGCAGACCTGCATTGCGTGGGCTACACATTAGTCCCTGCCTGTCGTCTGGTCACCACTCATACAGTGAGAAAAGTGAAGGGCGGTCCCAACACAGCTGATTTCACACCAGTAAGCCTTCATAGAGCTTGTGGTTTTGAAAAGCACCCAGCTGATCAACATTTTCTTTCTTTTCTCTGCCTAGATCCTCTTCTGGAGTCACTGATTTGTGTTTCTATCTAGAGCACTCATCGACTATGGAGGGATCAGTCAGCTTCCCACCTATATGGGATCACTGCATCATGATCAGGAAATGTAACCCCAGCTAAGTTTCTTTTTGAACTCAAAGATGCTGAGGTCAATTGTTGCCTCCCAGCTGCTGCCACAGTTAACTCCATAAAGTCTGGAGATGGAAACTGGTTCAGGACAAGGTCAAGTCATGTATTTATGACTATTCACAGAGCTAATTGGGGAGCAAATTAAGTTTTTACTTCATTTGCAAATAGCCTGCATCTATGCAAAAAATAATTACTGATTGCTGCACTGCCATGAGTATGTTAGTGTTTGTGAGTGAGCTAAACGTAAAATGCCAGGCCAAAGGAAAAATGGGGTCCTGCAAAAGCTGTTAATGAAAAGTGAAGGACTGTTAATTGATAATCGTTGAAGTTAACAGAACAGCACAATCAAATCATCTGTGAACTGCACAAATTATTACTCAGTGATAATGGAAAAACTCACGCATTGATTAATCCTTATTTATTTATACAATTAACTTTTTGGCAGAAATATTCTTTTTAAAAAAGCTGACGAGCAAATTCTTGTCACTGCGCAAAATAACAACTGCTCAGATTTATGATGAACAACAGCTTACAGGACCAGAAAAACATCAGAGTACAGGACTGGAGAAATCCCAGAATACAGGACTGGAGAAATATCAGAGTACAGGACCGGAGAAATCCCAGAGTACAGGACCAGAGGAATCCCAGAGTACAGGACCGGAGAAATCCCAGAGTACAGGACCGGAGAAATCCCAGAACACAGGACGGGAGAAATATCAGAGTACAGGACCGGAGGGATCCCAGAATACAGAACTGAAGAAATATCAGAGTACAGGACCAGAGAAATCCCAGAACACAGGACAGGAGAAACACCAGAATACAGGGCCGGATAAAAATCTCAGGATACAGGACCAGAGAAATATCAGAGTACAGGGCTGGAGAAATCCCAGAATACAGGAGGGGAGAAATCCCAGAACACAAGATGGGAGAAATACCAGAATACAGGGCCGGAAAAAAAGTCTCAGGATACAGGGCTGGAGAAATATCAGAATACAGGACTGGAGAAATCCCAGAATACAGGACTGGAGAAATCTCAGAGTACAGGACTGGAGAAATCCCAGAGTACAGGACTAGAGAAATCCCAGAGTACAGGACCGGAGAAATCCCAGAGTACAGGACCAGAGAAATCCCAGAGTACAGGACCAGAGAAATCCCAGAGTACAGGACTGGAGAAATCCCAGAATGCAGGACTGGAGAAATCCCAGAAAAGGACCCAAAGTTCCTTAGTCGTTGAAGTGCTTTTACTAAATAATTAAACATGTGTTTTCTATTCACAGGTCAAGATGTGGAAAAAACTACATTGTTCCCTGATTAAACAGCAAACTTACCAGTAGTCTGGACAATTTCCTCACCCATATGTAAAGTTCTTAGGAGGGACAAATATCTTGCAGTCAATAGAAAGAAGACGGGTTAAAAGAAAGAACTTGAATTTATATTTTACTTAGTGCTGTTGAAGGGTCAAGAGGACTCGAAACGTCAACTGCGTTCTTCTCCACCAATGCTGCCAGACCTGCTGAGCTTTTCCAGGTATTTCTGTTTCTGTTTTTGTTTTGAATTTATATTATAGCTTTCGTGACCACAGGATGTTCGAAAACAGCTGGCAGCCAATGAAATACTCTTTGAAGTGCTGTTAGGTAGAAAACACAGTAGCCAATTTGTGCACAGCAAGCTCTGGCAAAAAGCAGTGGGATAACTGACCTGGTCAGTTGTTTCCATGATGTTAGACAAGGGATATATATAGGTGCCAGTTAGTATATGGACAGCAGAGCCCATCGGTGATAATAAAATCAGAAAATGCTGGAAAAACTCAGGAGGTCTGGCAGCATCTGTGGAGAGAGAAACAGGATTAAGGGGCGGAATTTTCTGTGCCCATTGGTGCCAGGCCTGATCAGTGGCGTGATCGGTTTTACGACAGCGGGAAACCAGTCACAATCTTCTGCTCAGCCTGCCGGTGGAGGGCTGCATTTTCCGCCATTGGATGTCGGGAACCTAACTGTAATACATCAGCATCTCATTATCAGGGCAGCCCACTAGAATCATCCCCACCACCCACTCCCCCTCCGCTGGATCATCCGTAAGCACGTCCAGGAAACACGCTGATGTGTTTCACAACAGCACATAAAAGATGTGCACTTGGCAAATTGGGGAATTTGGAGGTGAGTACACAGTAATGTTGTGCAGCACTTGCCAGGGTTGCCAGTTGGACTTCAAGCTTCAGGGGTGTGAGGGGTCGGGGTTAACGGCAGCCTTGCCGTTGAGGCGACTTGTGGCGGGGGAGTTAAGGGCAGCCATGCTGTTGAGGTGGCTGGAGGGGGAAGGGGGGTTTAAGGGCAGCCCTGCCATTGAATATAGCACACAAGCATTCGTAGTGGGAGGGTAGGGTGGGCAAGGGAAACCTGTATAAAGTGACCATTCCTCTGCAACTGAGACAGTTCAGGCGCAGCCACATTGAAATGATTGGTGTCGGGCTCCTAGCTTATCTGCCCACTCAAGCATCGCAGAGGTAACAAAGAGTCACCCAGTGCTCCAGGGCTCCACCCCACACCCTGCACCCTCTCTCCCACTAGCACAGACTGCAAATTCATGAGCATTTTAATGGACTGCAGAACAGTTGAACAACTGCACATGTTGTACAATCTCCTCACTAAAGCTGGCCATGGAGCAGTCACTGCTGGAGGCGCTCACAGCCCTTTGCAATGCCAGCATCCCAGTTTGGACCAGTTTCCCCCATGGTTCAAGCTAACAGGGCAGCCATGCAGCGCACTAATCTCTGGCCATCCAAGTGGTGGCTAGCACTTTCCAGGAAGCGTTAAGGGGTCCTCACACTTAACCAGGGCTGGTTCTTAGTATACCCAAGCTAACCACGTGTCTCTCTCTTTCATCCTGCAGGAGGACTACATCAGGATCATGGAGCCTGGTGAACTAGCTGTACACCTGACGGCCGACAGAGTGCGAAGACGAGGGAGGAGAGAGCGACTGAGGCTCCTGGCTGCGCAGACGCAGGAGCAGCAACCTCAGGAAGAAGGGGCAACGGGGGCTCCCGCACACACCACCCAAGAGCCACAGCGAGTTGTTGCAGGCTGGCACCTAGCGACACCCAGGGTCTACAGATGCCGCCTTTCATTCCTGCAGATGACCGAGATCCAGTGTCGCCAAAGACTGCAAATGTCTAGTGAACTGGTCGAACACATCTGCCAGCTACTGCAGGATTTGGCACTACAGAGCGACGGTATAACGAAGCTCATGCTGCAGCTCGCAACTTTGTGGAGCAGATCACTGGGATGCTAAGGATAAGGTTCTGGTGCCTGGACCGATCTGGTGGAGCCCTGCTATACAGTTTGCAGAGGGTGTCACGCATCGTTGTTGTCTGCTGCACCCTTTATAATCTGGCGCTCCAACGAGGAGACGAGCTGGCTGAGGAGCAGATGGAGCAGCTGCACATCTCCTCCGATGAGGAGGACGCCGACGGGGATGAGGGTGAGGAGGTCCTCGGAGGACGATGATGGTGATGAGGCCCTCGCACTGGCTAGATGAGGGAGGTGCGCTCGGGAGGTTAGATTTGTAGAGGATGGCCCCATAGAGGTGACCCCATAGATCCTCACATCGCATCTGTGAACGTTTGACTCCAGTCTGGCTTAAGGCAGCACAAATACCCTCTGTGAGAATGCTCCAGTCACAGAGAGACATTGGAGACCCTAATAGTCACTCAATTGCAGGAGGATGATGATGACATGCAATGAGGCTGCTCCATAAATCTTCACATAGCCTCTGAGAATGTCTGACTCCTGTCTGGTCGAGGGCAGCTCGCTTGTGCTGTGCAGTCAGGGTCATATCATAGAGACGCAGCCATGAAACTTTAGGAGCATCTGATCCGTTGTCTGCCTTCATCACCTGAACCCTTCAGGAGCACAGCATCAGCGGTCACAGATGCTAAAGAAATGGGGGCAGCCCCACCTTAAAGGGGCTGAGAGCACACTGAGAGAATGGGAGAATTCTGTGGGGTCTACCCACTCCATTCTGGCACCAATGACCAGCACCGCCGAGGCGCAGGCATCAGTAACGTTTCCAGGGAGTGTGAGGCTAGACCATCTCTTTGGTCTGAAGGCTGCGCAGAGCACAGGGAAGAGGCCCTAGACTGAGACACCTGCCTTTATCTTTTGCAGAAAGGTTTCACATCTGAGTAACATGAACACTGTTCATCAGAACAAGGAGCCATAGGCAGAGAGACATTCTTGGGAGTTTACTGACAATAGTGAACAGGTTGTACAAGTCATAAACACCTGTGCCCAGGCTGTGCAACTAACTCTCCTTAACTTTCCTAACCTGCCGCTACTTCTTGGTACTCCTCGACCATCCAGCAGCCTGCTGACTGCGATGCCTTGCGATGACTTTGGTGGGCATCCCCTAGAGGACCGAGACTTGGAGGACCCTGGCCTGCTTTCGCAGTCCTGCTGTGTGGCACCCTCCTCGGCCTGTGGAGCTGGAGCTGCTGAGGTCACAGGAAGAGGGGAGTTGGATGGGCTGAGCTCTCTCAGAATCACCTGGATGGATGGGCCCGGAGTGTGCACCTGTTGATACTCCTCCCTATGGGTGCCTGGGGGCTCCAGGCTGACTCCTTGAGGAGCAAGGTAGCTGGAGAGAGATTGAGCTGCCTGGCTGCATACACACTGTTGGAGGCCAATTATGGCATCAATGATGGAGTTGAGCCCATGCAGCAGTGCAGGAGCGAAGTCCTGGACCAAGGTCTCCATGGTGGCAGCCATCCTACCAGTGTTGACTTCAGTGCATTAGCATGCTGGCACTATCACCTCAAAGTGAAGATGGACGGGCTCCTCCAATGTACCTTGCAATCTGAGGAGTGCAGCGGACATCCCTTCCTGATGCTCCCGAGCCTGTCTTTGCAGCTCCAGCAACTGTGACAAGACCGAGACCAGGGGCTCGTCATCCGACTCGGACTCAGCGAATTTCTTGCCTCCAGTAGTTCCCCCTGAGTGCCAGAAACCTGGGAAGTCCCTGCCTCCACCTGCTGTGGATCGGACGGTGCGATGTGCTCACCAGATTGTGATCCCGGGGCTATTCTAAAGCTAGGTCCCACCGGAGTGTGTGTCTCTGTGCTGGTGGAGGGTGTGGGTGAGTGCTGTGATGGGACTTCAGGGAGGGTACCTCTAGATTCCTTTTCAGAGGTTTCTTCAGGGCTTGAGGCCCTGGGTCGTGGACTCCTCGGCTGTTTAGCAGATGTGCCTGTGGAAGTAAAGAGAGATAATTAATGCATGGCAGTCGCTTGTGAAACAGGATGCACCACTCATAACATGGTTGTCTGATGGATGTTGCACTGCTGGACCTTCACTTGGTAGAGCACCGCTGACCTCACTGTCAGCACAGAACCGGTCCGGATCCTCACCGGCCAGCTGGATGGCTCTGTTTTCAAAGTTCACGAGGGCCTTGGTTTCGGGCATTCCAGCACCGGTCTGCAACCTCTCCCTCTTGTTGTGTGCCAGCTTGTGCTGCATGAATAGAGATGGAGGAAGTGTAAACAGGATGCCTGCCAGGCCAGATGATAAGTATGCCTGGCCTATGTGGGTGGTGAGTGGTCTCGTGGACAGGATGAGGACAATGACAGTAAGTGCGAGAGAGTGAATGGTGATGTCCCTTGAACCGGCAGTGAGTGAGGGCCCTGGCATGTGTGACAGTAAGTGAGGGCCCTGTGCATGTGTGATGGGTTTGTGAGCGTGTGAGTTGAAAGTGATGAGAAGAGTGAGTTACCCTGGCAGAACAGAGGAGATCATTCATCCTCTTGCAGCACTGGGTGGCTGTCCTCTTTCGAAGGGCGTTGGCGCTGACCAGCGCTGTCACCACCTCCCAAGCCAGGTTAGTGCTGTTGCTGCCCATCCTGTGGCTGGAGCGGGGGGAAGAGGGCATCCCGGCGGCTTTCGCGGCATCAAGAGGCGCTCAAGGGACGTGTTGCTGAACCTGGGGGCTGCAGTCTTCTTCAGCTTCAGGGCAGTGGTGGTCTGGAAGCACTGAGATGTGTACTTGTGACTTAACTTTAAACATGGCGCCCGGCATGATGCAGCAGCAGGCTGATGGTGGGCAGGTAGATGAGCTTGTCATGGAAATGGCGTGTTTCCCGGGAGTGCATAAATAATGTGGCGGTTTTGGGACGATATGGCGTGAAAACCCGCCATGCAAATCTGGGGCGATTCTGCCCAATTTTTCGAGTCCACATGACATCTTCAGAGCTGAAGAGCCCATCAGTGGCCGACTCTCCCATAGTGCCATAGTTCTAACAATGGTCCCAGACATCAAAGATATACATGTTCTTATTAACTATTAACTATTTCGTGTAACATCCCTTTTCTAAAATTGTTATTTTCTTCTACCACCCTCTCATTAAAGCATCCCTGTGCATTACAAATACTGTGAATGCTGGAAATCTGAAGTAAAAACAGAAACAGAAAAATGCCGGAAATAATCAGTAGGTCTGGCATCATCTGTAGAAAGAGAAACAGAGTTAATGTTTCAGGTCTGTGACCTTTCATCAGAACCTTAAGCTCTCCTAACTCAATTTCCAGCATTTTCTGTTTTTATCCCTGAGCCCCTGTTGAACTGGGGCCTGTCTTGCCCCTGGGCCACAGCTAATGCTGTTTTGAACACAGCCACTGAGAGGTGTGCTAGAGTAGTTCATGGACAAATCTCCCTCTGTTCACTGCTTCACAACTGCTTGGCTGAATTCAGAACCAAGGCTGTGCTGGACCCTGCAGGGTGCTCATTATAGATAGATGCTCCAAGAGGCTGCTCCAAGAGAAAAACATACTGGCTGAAGAACCTGCTGAAAGCGGACAACTAGTTAAGAAGCAGCACATTACCAAGCACAGGTTGTGTCACTAAGAATAACAACTTTAATGGCTGCAGTTAGAACAATGAAGTTGTGCTTGTCTATACAGGCAAAAACGAGAGCAGCTTCATCTTCTGACTGTCCAACAGTAAATGCTGCAAACGGCTGGTCAGATGACATTTGTGGAGGGAGAAAGGCACATTTCACATTTCTGTCATTGGCCCTCCTTCACAAGTAAGTTTCTGGAGCACGTAACGCTGTACTAGGATGAGGAGAAACAGACCAAAGAGTGTATGAAAGGAAAGATATATTACAGGGCCAACATTTTTCATGGAATGGATGACTAACACCGAGGCAGGTGAAACTGGGTTAAGTGATAGCATGGGAGTCTCTCAGCTTTTTATTCCAGATTTTTTAGCTGAGATGGGTCAAACATCCCACTCGATTGTATCTATCATGTGTTAATAAAGGCTACTTGATTTAACCTGTCATGTCCATAATTCATGAAAGAGATCATAACAAAAACAGAATTACCTGGAAAAACTCAGCAGGTCTGGCAGCATCGGCGTGAGATCATAAACTGTTTAAATCAAATCTTACTTTCTGCTTATTTAAAAATGGACTTTGCTGGACCAAAAACATGGCTGCTGCAGGTCACATGATTTACAAGTTGGCTACAGTTCTGGAAACTTCAACAGTAATTACAGGACAAAGTTCAAAACTCATCCTTGTGGAATCTCACACCTAACACTGTGTCACCCCATTACAATCAATGAAACAAGGTAACGGCAGATGGTCTGCCTCCCCAGCCTGGACTTATAACTTCCAACAGAGGGGCTAATAGCCACCATCTTTCTCCTAACGTGAACAATGGATTTGGACCAGAGACATGGAAATTGATTGTTACCCTGAAATGGACTCATCAATGGGCAAGCCCACATGACCTAAGCTCTTTTGGCTTTTGGAAAATTTCAATGTTACATTCCTGGACTCCTAAGTCAATCTGCTGTTTAACATCCGGTCTGTCAACACCAAAGCAGGATTCCAGGCTGATAACAAAGTCTGCCTCAAGTCTAAACCTCCTTGAAGCCTGGTTCTCTGGAAGATTCCTGCCATCGCCTGTAGAGTGGACCAAGTCTCTCTATATCAATCTCATCTTGCTGTGTCATACCCAACTTTAAAGGAATTCTGCAACTTCTGCTTTCAGCTAGCTGAACATGCCTGAACTTTAACTCTTACATGAAGGAACCCTCTCTGGACTCTGACATTCATTTGAATTAATATCCATATCTTTGGTTCTGTTTAAGTTATTCCTAGTTGTGAAACTCTTTTCTTTCCTATTTCCTTCATATGTGTGTCTATGTAGTTGCGACGGCCATCCCCAGGTTTGAATGCATGAATAAATAATACTTCTGATTTAACCTAAAGGGAGTTTGCTGCAAGTCACTTTAAAATTGTCGTCACAAACAGAGGGTTTGGGGAATCATGTCACAGCTTATTTCAAAAATTAAAACACTTCTGCTTAAGGACAGACGGCAAGAAAAATAAAGGCATTCAGTTTGCCTCTCTCCCCTGTCCGTAACAAACCAATCAAAGATCAATCACAATAATCAATTGTATTTTGAACAGACTTTCTCTCCACTTTCTTGGCAAGCAGGATATTCCAAAAGTTTATCACATGCTACATGACAGCTTGAGTGAGGCACAGGAGGGCTGTCAGCAGACATGGAACTGCACCCTAGAAACAGTCATGTGTCTTCAGGAGAGGATGTGAAAGAACAAAAAAATGGAGAGGAGGGAACATGATAGTCAGTGACCCTAAGGGATGAAGTGCGGAGGAGTGGGTGACTTAAATAAATTATAGAAAGATATGAAGGGGGCTCACAGGGATTGCTTCACTATATTTTATAATATGCTAATAGATTTCCTGCCACATCATCATGGTGAGTCAGAGGGTACTCTATTTCATTAGATCATGCAATCCACAGTGTATTTTCCTACTGTAAGAGCTTTGTTAGATTGCTGGCAGGATCTCAAGACTAAGGTCATGATTTACCGGGCAGCAGTGATCTCTGCGTTCCAATATGCTTTGGAGACAACCTACAGCAGACACCTCAAAGCACTGGAAAAGTAGCACCATCTCCTCCAAATCCAGTGTCAAGAAAGGTGGTCCAACTGCAGTGTCTTCTCGGAAGCCAACATGCCTAGCAGCAAGGCGCTAATCACTCAAAAGCAGCTCCGTTGGGCAGGACATGTCATTCATAAGCCTAACACCAGTCTCCTGATGCAACTGCTCTACTTGGAACTTGGTCATAGCAGGAGAACAGCGGAAATGCTTTAGGGATATCCTCAAAACATCCCTGAAGAGTCAAACATCCCTGCCAACTGATGGGAGTCTCTGGCATGTGAGTGACCAAAATGGAGGGGGCTCATCAGGGAAGGCACTAAACACATTGAGAGGCTTCAGTGGGAACAGACAGAGGTGAAGTTGAGGTGTCGGAGGGAGGGCACAAACTTCCAAACAACCCATCTACCTGACCCTCCAAGCAGCACCTGCCCCAGCTGTGGCAGAGTCTGCAGATCGCGCATTGGACTTATCAACCATCTCAAAACCCATCAAAACCGAATGGAAGGAAGTCATCTTTGATCCCGAGGGATCGCATAAGAAGAAGATGATGAAAAAGAGATTGCTACCAGTTAATAAGGATCATTCCTTTAGTGGTTAATGTTCCTTGGGCATCAGTTAACTCGAGGCATTTAAATAAAAATTGATTACTGTTGGTTACCGAGGACATTCTGATATGAGGAAGACTTCCTATTCTTCCAGGGGCCCCAACTGACAGGCCTAAATAGTTGTCCAGGTTCTTGCCTCTTGGTTATATCTCGTTCTATATTGTACTCCCCAAATGCCAGTTTTTAAAGCATTTTTGAAGCATCACTTGAAGCTGACTGTCCTTTGTTTTATTCCTCTTCGTTACAACCTCATGTTTCTGACAAATCTTACATTCAACAAGATCTGAGTTATTGCAAATGCTGTGAGAACACAAAATCGAAGTCACCTGTTACTTAATGGAATCAGTCACAGCAGGTTAAATCAGCTGTGCCTTGTGTTTCATGGTAAAAGCCCCAACAAGCCACTACTGGAGTGTTTTCCCATCCACCCCATTCTACTCATCAAAGAAAAGCATTTAACAAGTGAAGAAAGGAGTCAGCCAGTAAGAGAAAAGAATTATTAACATAAGATCTAACCTGCAGTTTTTAGAAAGAACTTGAATTTCTGTAGCATCTTTCACAGTCTCAAGATGGTTCACAACCGACAAGGTGCTTTCTGAAGTGTCGTAACTATTTTCTTCTCAGAGACACAGGAACATGGGAACAGTAGTGGGCTATTTGGCCTATTGAGCCTGCTCTGCCATTCAGTTTGATCATGGTTGATCATCTAACTCAACGTCACTTTCCCGCACTATCTCCATATCCCTTGATGTCACTGGTCTCCAGAAACCTGTCAATTTCCGTCTTAAATTTGCTTAATGATTGACCTTCCACAGGCCACTGGGGTAGAGAATTCAAAAGATTCACAACCTTCTGCGTGAAGAAATTCCTCCTCACCTCAGTCTTAAATGGCATACCCCTTATCATGAGATTATGTCCCTGGTTTTAGACTCAGCTGCCAGGGGAAACATCTTATCTACATCCACCCTGTCATGCCCTATTAGAATTTTGTAAGTTTCAGTGAAGTCACCCCATATTCTTCAAAACTCTAGGGAACGCAGAACCAGTCTCCTCACAAAACAATCTTGCCATCCCAGGAATTAATCTGGTGAATCTCCAATTTACTCCTTCTATGGCAAGTATATCTTTCCTTAGATAAAAGGGCCAAAACTGTGCACAATACTCCATGCGAGGTCTCACCAAGGCTCTATATAATTGCAACAAGACATCCTTACTCCTGTACTCAAATCCTCTTGTGATGCAGGCCAACATACTATTTGCCTTCCTCATTGCTTGCTGCACCTGCATGCTAGGTTTTAATGACTAATGAAGAAAGACACCCAGGTCCCTTTGGACACCCGCATTTCTCAACCTCCTACCATTTAAGAAATACTCTGTCTTCTTGTTTTTTCTACCAAATTGAATAACTTATTCACTTTATACTCCATCTGCCATGTTCTAGCCCATTCACTTAGCCAGTCCAGGTTCTCTTGAAGCCTCCTTGCATCTTCCTCAACTTACATTCCCACCCAGTTTGGTGTCATCAGCAAATCTGGAAATATTACAATTGGTCCCCATATCCAAATCATTCATATAGATCGTGAATAGTTGTAGACCTAGCATGGATCCCTGCCATCCTGAGAATGATCCTTTTATTCCTACTCTCTGCTTTTTGTCTGTTAACCAATTCTCAATCCATAATAGTATGCATTTCCCCAATCCTATGCATTCTAGTTTTATTTACTAACTTCCTGTGTGGGGCCTTATCAAAAGCCTTTTGAAAATCCAAATGCATCACAACCACTGGTTCTCTTTTATCGATGTTACAATTAAAATCCTCAAAAAACTCCAAGTTTGTCAAATAGTCGTTTGGTAATAAGACCATAAGACATAGGGCAGAAATTAAGCCATTTGGCCCATCGAGTCTGCTCCACCATTCAATCATGGCTGATAAGTTTCTCAACCCCATTCTCCCGCCTTCTCCCCGTAACCTTTGACCCCCTTACCAATCAAGAACCTATCTATCTCGGTCTTAAATACACTCAATGACCTGGCCTCCATAGCCTTCTGTGGCAATGAATTTCATAGATTCACCACTCTCTGGCTAAAGAAATTTCTCCTCATCTCTATTCTAAAAGGTCTTCCCTCTACTCTGAGGCTGTGCCCTCGGGTCCTAGTCTCTCCTACTAATGGAAACATCTTCCCCACGTCCACTCTATCCAGGCCTTTCAGTATTCTGTAAGTTTCAAACAGATCCCCCCTCATCCTTCTAAACTCCATGGAGTATAGACCCAGAGTCCTCAAAAGTTCCTCATATGTTAAGCCTTTCATTCCTGGGATCGTTCTCGTGAACCTCCTCTGGACCCTCTCCAGGGCCAGAACATCCTTCCTGAGATACGGGGCCCAAAATTGCTCACAATATTCTAAATGTGGCCTGACCAGAGCCTTATAAAGCCTCAGCAGCACATCCCTGCTTTTATATTCTAGTCCTCTCGAAATAAATGCCAACATTGCATTTGCCTTCCTAACTACCGACTCAACCTGCAAGTTAACCTTAAGAGAATCCTGGACTAGGACTCCCAAGTCCCTTTGCACTCCAGATTTCTGAATTCTCTCCCCACTTAGAAAATAGTCCATGCCTCTATTCTTCCTACCAAAGTGCATGACCTCACACTTCCCCACGTTGTATTTCATCTGCCATTTCTTTGCCCATTCTCCTAACCCGTCCAAATCCTTCTGCAGCCTCCCTGCCTCCTCAATACTACCTGTCCCTCCACCTATCTTTGTATCATCTGCAAGCTTAGCCAGAATGCCCTCAGTTCCTTCATCTAGATCATTAATGTATAAAGTGAAAAGTTGTGGTCCCAACACTGACCCCTGTGGAACTCCACTAGTCACCGGCCACCATCCTGAGAAGGATCCCCTTATCCCCACTCTCTGCCTCTTGCCAGACAGCCAATCTTCTATCCATGCTAGTACCTTGCCTCTTATCTTACTGAGCAGCTTCCTGTGTGGCACTTTGTCAAAGGCCTTCTGGAAGTCCAAGTAGATAACATCCATTGGCTCTCCTTTGTCTAACCTACTCGTTACCTCCTCA
Organism: Carcharodon carcharias; assembly: GCF_017639515.1. Taxonomy (NCBI): domain Eukaryota; kingdom Metazoa; phylum Chordata; class Chondrichthyes; order Lamniformes; family Lamnidae; genus Carcharodon; species Carcharodon carcharias. Next base: position 8,306,131 of record NC_054503.1, read on the forward strand.
AAAAATTCTAACAGATTTGTCAGGCATGACCTCCCCTTGATGAAACCATGCTGACTTTGCCCTATTTTACCATGCACTTCCAAGTATCCTGAAATCTCACCCTTAATAATGGACTCTAAAATCTTACCAATGACTGAGGTCAGGCTAATCGACCTGTAATTTCCCATCTTTTGCCTCACTTCCTTCTTAAACGGGGGGAGTTCATTAGCGATTTTCCAGTCCTCTGGAACCCTCCCTGACTCAAGTGATTCCTGAAAAATCACCACAAACGCCTCCACTATCTCTTTAGCTATCTCCTTCAGAACTCTGGGGTGTAATCCATCTGGTCCAGGTGATTTATCCACCTTCAGACCTTTCAGTTTTCCTAGCACCTTCTCCATGGTAATGGCCACCATATTCACCTCTGCGCCCCGACTCTCTTGAACTTTGGGGGTACAGAACTTTAGTATTGTTGAAACAAAGAGACATTTTTTGTCAAAACTTTTCATCTTACACTCATCAAGACAATTCACGAGAAAATGCCAATGTCAGTATAAACTGTTTCCCCTGACATTGGCACTTTTTGGGGAACTGTCCCAATGAGCGCATGATGAAAAACTTCGACAAAAGGTGTCTCTTTTTGCAGCAATACTCAAGTTTGTCAAACGTAATTTCCCTTTCATAAGTCCATGCAGACTCTGCCCAATTTTACCATTCTTTTCTAAATGTCCAGTTATTACATCCTTTGTAATAGATTCTGACATTTTCCCTACTACTGATGTCAAGCTAACAGGTCTGTAGTTCTCCATTCTCCCTCTTAAATAGTGAGGTTATATTTCCTACTTTCCAGTCTGCAGAAACCTTTCTGGAATCTAAAAAAAAGAATGATAATCAACAATGCATCCACTACCTCCTTCAACACTCTGGGGTGAAGCTCATCTGGTCCAGGGGATTTATCAACCTTCAACTCAGTTAACTTTTCAAGTACTATCTTTTAACTAATACTAATTTCTTTTAGCACCTCAGCTCCACAAGTCCCTTGGTTGCCCAGTACTTTTGGGAGATTTTCTGTATCTTCTTCCATGAAGACAGACGCAAGTAACTGTTTAGTTTCTCCACCATTTCCCTGTTCTCCTGCCCCCACCTGTAATAGGCCTTTGTGCTAGCTGATCTCTTCCTTTTCACATACCTAAAGAAGCTTTTACATTCCACCTTTATGTGCCTCGCCAGTTTGCATTCATATTCTCCTTTCCCTTTCTTAATCGGTTTCTTGGTCCTCTTTTGCTGGGTTCAAAATTGCTCCCTATCCTCAGGCTTATCACTTTTTCTGACACCCTTATAACCCACTTCCATCGATCTAACACAATCTTTAACTTATTTCATTAACCACGGCTGATTTACCTTTCCCTTTGGGTGTTTGTGCCTAGCTGTTGTGGACCGTGTAGTATTTCTTTAAATGCTAGCCATTGCCTGTCTACCGTCAAATCTTTTAGTGTATTTTCCCAATCTACCATAGCCAACTTGACCTTCATACCTTCATGACTTCCTTTCTTCAGATTTAAGACCCTAGTACCAGAATGAACTATATTGCAATCAAACCTAATGCAAAATTCTATCATATTACGGTCACTATTTCCTAAAGGCTCCTTTAAGGCAAGGTTATTAATTAGCTCTTTCTTCTTCTCCACAGAAAGTAGTTGAGGCCAAAACATTGTATGTTTTCAAGAAGGAGTTAGATATAGCTCTTAGGGAGAAAATGGGAGCAGGATATTGAATTGGATGATCAGCCTTGATCATAATGAATGGTGGAGTAAGCTCAAAGGGCTGAATGGCCTACTCCTGCTCCTATTTTCTAAGTTTCTATTGGACAACACTAAATCCCTAGCTGGCTCCGCAACGTACTGCTCCAGAAACCCATCTCGTACACATTCCAGGAATTCATCCTCCATAGCATTAGTGCAGATTTGGTTAGCCCTGTCTATATGGAAATTGAAGTTGCCCATTATTACTGTATTACCCATGTTACACGCATCTCTAATTTCCTGCTTTATAATGTGTCCAACATTACCACATACAGTTTGGTGGCCTTTCAACAAATCACACCAATGTTTGCTGCCCCTTACTGTTTCTTAGCTCCACCCAAACTGATTCTACATCTTGATCCTTTGATCTAAGATCTTCTCTTAGCAATGTACTGATCTTGTCCCTTATTAAGAGTGCTCCCCAACTCCTTTTCCTTTTTGCCTGTCCCTCCTAAAGGCTGAATATTCTTGGATATTCAGTTCCCATTCTTGGTTACCCTGTAGCCAGGTCTCCGTAATGGCAATCATACCCATTTACTTCAATTTGTGCATTCGAATCAACAACTATTTCGTGAATGCTACATGCATTCAGATAGAGTGCCTTTAATTCTGTTTTTTAGATTTATTTCCTATTCTGATCCTATTTGATGGCTCCCTATGTGTTGTCTGTCTTCTATTTTGGCTTTCTACTTTTCTACTTCCTTTTACCAGCTTTGCTTCCCTTGAATCTGAGCTCCCACTCAGGTTTCCACACCCCTGCCAATCTAGTTTAAACCCTCCCCAACAGCACTGGCAAATTACCCTGCGTGGATGTTTGGCCCAGTCCTGTTAAGATGTAGCCCGTCCATCTTGGACAGGTCCCACCTTTCCCATAACCGGTCCCAATGCCTCAGAACTCTGATGCCCTCCCTCCTACACTAGTTCTCTAGCCATGTGTTCAGTTGCTCAATTCTCCTATTTCTAAGCTCACTAGCACATGGAATTGGAAGTAATCCCGAGATTACTGCATTAGAGGTCCTGCTTTTCAATCTCCTTCTTAGTTCCCTGAAAGCTACTTTCAGGACCTCATTCCCCTTCCTATCTAGTCATTGGTACCAACATAGACCACGACCTCTGGCTGTTCACCTGTCCTGCAGCTGCTCTGTTCCCCTAACAAATCCCCTATCACAATTGCTCTTCCTCTCTTCTTCCTCCTTCCACTACAGCTGAGCCACCTGTGGTGGCATGAACTTGGCTCTGACTGCATCCCTCCGAGGAACCAACGCCCTCAGCAGTATCCAAAACAGAAAACTGATTAGTGAGCGAGACCTCAGGGGATTCCTGCACCATCTGCGTGGTTCTCTTAAGACTGCCTGGCGGTCAAGCATTCCCTTTCTGCTTCCATGCTCCTAGTCTGCGGTGTGGCCACCTCTCTGAACGTGCTATCCATGTAGATCTCAGCCTCGCAGATTCGCCACAGTGGCTCCAGCCGCCACTCGAGCTCCGAAACCCGGAGTGCAAGGTTCTGCAGCTGGTGACACTGCCTGCGCATGTGGTCATCTAGGACACAGGTACCAATACTACAGGACAGACATTCCACATGGCCGAGCTGTCTGTCATGTCTTAACTTCACTTACGTTAGCTTTATTTTACTTGGTCCTACTTAATAAAACTTACAACTGTGAAATACCTTTCTAGCACTGATAAATCTAGTAGTGCTAATAAATTTAACTATTATTTAAAACTTTACATTTTTCTAATTTCCAGCTATTTCCACACCTTCCATAGAATGCGCTCCTGGACTCTAGGAAGCTCCTCTTCCTGGTCTGTGTGAATCTCCTGCAGATCCGCCTCTCCACTCCTCTTCCTGAAGGTGAGTGATGTAGGCCATGCTCCCCGGGCTCTATTTATCCTCTCTCTGCTCTGTGTGCATCTCCTGCAGATCCGTCTCTCTGCTCCTCTTCCTGAAGGTGAGTGATGTAGGCTGCGCTCCCCGGGCTCTACTTATCCTCTCCCTACTCCGTGTATCTCCTGCAGATCCGCCTCTGAGATTCTTTCCCTGAAACACGGTAACCAATTTATGCACAGCAAGATCCCCTTGGCAGCAATGTGACAACAACTAGATAATGTTTGTTGGCGGATAAATATCAGGCAGGCTTTGGGAAGAAGTTCCCTGCTCTTCTCCAAAATGGGATTTTTACCTTCCCTGAGAGATTGACAGGACATTGGTTAAATGTGCCACCTGAAAGGCCACCATCTGTGCAGTACTCCCTCAGTAGCGGTGCTAGGAATACCCTAAATTTTGTGCTCAAGCCTCTGGAGTGAGTCTTGGAGGTGAGAGTGCGACCCAGTGGGCCAGAACAGAAAGAAATGTTTGAAACATAGAAAGGAAAAATACTCAATAATTCATTAAAGAATATATTAAAAAGAAGTTCTATTGGGTTAAATATATAAATAGGTATGGCAGAATCAGAGTGTGGAGTGATACATGCACTCTCAGCATGACAAGAAACTGATTGACTGAGATAACATACAGGGTGGAAACACAGGGTGTATAAAAGGTAAGGAGGTTGAACTCCTGACCAGAAAGCTGCATATATAAGTCAACTGGACATGCTCCATATCTTAATGTTTTCAGAGAGAAAAAAGATGCAATTTCCTTAGAGAAAAGGCAAGGAGATGAATGTTAATTAAATTTGTACCATCATCTTTCTTCAACCTTAATTTTTTCATTTGAAGTAGGTTTTGCAGTCCTGTGGATCTGAAGGTCTAGAAGTGAGACCTAAAGATATGTTATCTGGTTGAGGATCCGGATCAGTGAAGTACTGAGGGATTGATATGCTTTTGGAGGTGCTGTCTTTTGGGTCAGACATTAAACCAAGGCACCTTCTGCACTCCAGATCCATGGACACAAATTTGAAGAACAGCAAGGGAGTTATCTCCCATGGCCAATATTTATCTTTCAATCAATATTGTTAAGAAACAGATATCTGGTTTTTAGATTTTTTTTTAGGAGCTTGTTGTGCAAATTGGCTGCCGTGTTTCTCCTTTTTACACTTCAAAAATATTAACTTGGCTTTGGGGTGTCCTGAGGTCATGAAAGGCATTATAGAAATGCAACTTTTTTTATATAAAGAACTGGATTCATATTTTCCAGTTCAGTCTAGCTCTAAGTTACTGTTTTTGGAACAGGATCAGAGGTCCAGAGCACAGAAGGTGGCCCAATGTACTGTTTTTTTTTGCTAAAGCAATCCGCTATTAGAGCAATTGTCAAAGTGAAGAGCAAAGGGATCAGTCTCCAATCATAGCTCTTCAGAGACCATCAAGGCAAAGCTAGGTATTGCTGCATGATCTTATCACATCACTGAGAAATGTCTCAAAGAACTTCACAGTGAAAGAATTACTCTGAAGTGCAATATGGGCAAAGACAGCTGATATGATGTGCTCATGAACAGGATTTAACAATCTAATATTAAATAAATGGCCGATTAATTTGTTTTTGAGGGTGTTGGATGAGGCACAAATTTTGTCCAGGACATCAGAAAATCATCCTGCTCTTTGAATGTGCTGGTTGAATACCAGTGGTTATGTGACCTGGTTTTCCTTCCTTTCCTTTCACGCAGGGCTGTTAACTGACTTTCACATGAACAATCCCTAACTTTAATGTCTGCTCCTGAGGGATGGCACCAATGGCAATGCAATATTCCCCTGTTGGCACATAATGTGCATTCAAATCCTTAGGGGAGGCTTGAATGAGAATGTTCTGACTCAGAAACATGAGGGGTATAAGAGTTATTGTGGGATATTGTGGATATTGGGGCTGGTCAGGTGGATCACAATGATCTTCATCAGTCCTGCGTATTCCTCTGTCCCAATTCACTACTGAATGAAGTTACAAAATGGAATTAAGAAAAGGTAGCTAGGTTGGAGTTACTATAGAAACAAAATAAATTATATGGACTAGTAGTAATTAATTGACTAGGGAACATTTTCTCTTTAATCTTCATGCTGAAGTCAAGTTGTCTGAGACTCTCCCAATAATCCAATCTCATTGTTTATTGAACTGCTGCATATGTTGCCACAACACCGCATTAGTAACAGCAAGATTTGTCCAATGAACATTAATGAGCCCCAAGAGGGTAAACTCAAGTGTTACTAACCCGAGAGCTGAGTTCAAAATGTACTGGCCACGATCGACAGCACACAGGGCAGAACACCAACCCTGGCATTAATCCTTCAGACATGGGATATGGAGAGAAAAATATTTAGAACTGGCATAATTATCAGAGGAGGTAGGGAGTAAACTTGGCCCAATGGCACAAGCCTGGAGTTCAAATCCCTCCTTGTCCTCACCATTCCCTATTTCTGTAATCTTCTCCAGCCCTACAACCCTCCGAGATCTCTGCATTAATCTAGCCTCTTGTGTACTTCCGATTTCTATCACTCCACCATTGGTGGCTGTCATTCCGTGGCCCCTTAGCTCTGGAATTCCATTCTTAATAAGCCTCGTGACCTTTAAGACACTCCTTATACACTACCTCTTTGTACAAGTTTTTGGTAATTTGTCCTAATATCTCTTTATGTGTGTCAGTGTCAAACTTTGTGCCATTAAGCTCCTGTGAAGCACCTTGGCATATGTTGAAGGCACTATATAAATTTGAGCTTTTATTGTTATGTTTGTATTGTCAGAAAGTGTCTGGGAGCTCTGGTCTGTTCAGTTCTGAGCCCCGATGTTGTTTTCATGGAGTTCCTCATTAATGACGATCAGTTAGAAATGAAAGAATGACAAGGTGACACCAGCAAGCAAATTTCCCTGGTTTCCTTGGAGAAAAAAATCCATGTTGTTTTTCAGCTGAAGACATTTTGCAGCTGCTATAGTGTGGTCCGTGTTGGGCAGGCCAAGTTTCAATAGGGAGGGAGATGAGCTTTCAAAATCCATCACGAAAAACTACAACACAGTTTGCAGTAGATATAACCAATGGGAACTGAAATTTTGTACCTGGCAATACTTGACCAAGCTAGGTCAAGGCTTAGCAGCCTGAGAAGAGATAATTAGCTACTGAATCACAGTGTGCTTGATAGAACAGCAGAAAACCTTATGTTCCAAGCAGCATAATGAGGCTGGAGAAGGGAACCTCTTCTGGTGAAGGATATGTACAAGATGTTAACCTGCCTTTTGTCTTTCAGCTGGCGATAGTTCTGTTATGGTACTTACAGCATTTTCTCTCTCTATTTCAGATTGCCAGCATTTCTGGATTTTCTTTTCATTTTTGGGTTTGACATGTGGTTTAATTTTGCTGCATTTTGACATTTGACATCTGACATTTTCTGCATTTTTAAAAATCATTTCCGGTTAGTGGGCATTCGACCTACTAACACAACTGCGGTCCCAGAACTGAGAAAATGGAACCATTACACAGACTGCCAGGATGTAACCAGTGGAAGCAAAACTCAAATACATCATCTAAAAGAACACAACAATTTTGCCCCTGAACTGGATAATTCCCATTCAGTTTCATGCCCCGTGAGAAACATATGACTTTGCAAGATGCTGGTAGAGAGGCTGCTTGATGTAGCTTTATTTAGCCTTGTTTTTACCTCGGGGATAGCAAAGCAAGCTTGGAGGTGGATCATTGTGTTTTTCTTTAGCCAAATTTCTCTCTGCTCTCCTAAAGGCGTTGACTCTTGCTGGGGTACAGGTCTTGGAAACTTGCCAGCATGTTGCCAACTGGTCATTATTCATGTGTGATCTTGTTCAGTGAATGCTGACAGACTGAGTAGGTATCACAGGCAAGTCCAACTGTGTCTTCACACATTGTACACATATTGACCTTCCAGCAAAGGGGTGCAATACTGGCAACCTGATTGAAATTTCCCCTCCTTAGAAATGATTCGAGCACCCCATCACCAACAACAGCCAACAGCACAGCAGAAAGAAATATATTACTTATTTCTGTCAGTAATACACTGGATGAAAACACACTGTGATACATCATGTCATGGTAGGTGCATTTAGTCTGCTTCTCACATAACAGCAGAAAAAGTGAAAAAGATTATTTAAGAATAATTCCTATCACTGTAGATATTATAAGGTACAAATGTCTGGCACAGACTGCAGCCGAATGATTTGTTGCTGTAGTCTATATCGTCACAAACCCTACTGACTGAATTAGTATCCAATCTGCTCCATTACTAGGGTGATTTGAAACAGCAGACTTACCAATTATTCTGACATTCTATGGTTTTTTCTGCATTCCTCTCATTTCTTTTATTCCATTGCTTTATTGTTTCGTTTCCCCTTTGGCAGCCGTGCCTTCAGCTGCCTGGGTCCTAAACTCTGGAATTCTCTCCCTACACCTCTCTGGCTCTCTCTCCGCTCCATTAAGATGCTTCTTAAATTGCGCCATTTTGACCAGTTACATGTCCTAATATCTTCCTATGTGGTTCAGTGTTAAATTTTGCTCCTGTGAGGTGGTGTATAAACATTGTTGTTGGATGGAGGCTGGGATAGCCCTGGCTGCTGACAGCAATCAGCTGTTTTTGTAGTGGGGAAGCAACAAAAGGAGAGGAAACACCACTGACCTTCAGTTCGGTCAACATCACAGTCATGTACATAGAGTGGTGGGGCTGGAAGGGAGACACTGAGGACTGTGGAATAACAAATCTGTAAATAGCATTCGGTGAAGGGGAAGGAGGGAAAATCAGCTGCCAGGCCACATTACTACTGGTCCTCAATCCCAGCACATTTTGAGCAAGAGCCTGGAGATGCACTCATGTCAACATGTTCCAGTTATTTCTCTACATTGTCTGGATGCACCTCCGCAATTATCCTGTTTGTAAAGGAGTTCATTTTTTTCTTTTGATGACTTCTTTGTGATATATCTAGAGAATTGGCTCCCTGGTGGCTGGACTCACAAGAATGATGATTATAATTCACATGAGATTTCTAAACCTGCTGCAGAAAAAGGTATTGAACATTTACTGTGTGAAAGATTCCACTATTTAATGGCTGTGACACCACAAAACTCTTCAATGCAATGCAGTGGAAAGCGATTGCACTGAACACACTGTGGAATGATAGAATGTTGGTTGGTGCCTGTAATTTCCCACAAGATGGCCATCTGAGTGCGGGGCAATGAAGCCTCATCACACTGCCTCCATTACAAATCGTTCTTTCATAGAGTCTTCAAGGTGTGAAAGCCTTTCCCTCCTTCAGACTACCTTTCTTCTTAAAATCCATAGGCTTTTCAATCCATGTGGGACATCTGTTAAAGATCACTTCAATGCCCCATGGGGCATTTCATGACATTAAAGATGCTATATAGATGTAAGTTGTTGTTTTATTGTGTGCTTTATGCTGAGGATTCCTCAGGGATTTTAATAAGGTGAAAAAGGGAACACCCACTGGGAAAATGAGAAGGGAAAAAAATTTGACGAAGAGGCCAGAGGCATGGTCAAAATGAAGGGATTTTCAGCCAAAATATTTACCTACCTGTGTATCCTGATTTTATTGACATTGTCAGTCTTGTGCTTATACTGAAATAAAAACAGAAGGTGCTCAGCAGGTCTAGCAGCGTCCGTGGAGAGAGAAATAGAGTGAATGTTTCAAGTCCAATGTGACTCTTCTTCAGAACTTCTGGGTGTACTGATTGTTTTTCTGGCATGGGAGAGAAGTTAGACAGTTCACATACAAACACACACACTGAGCATCATATCTAGGGAGACAGAAAGGACAAACCCCAAATGCTGATCATATGAAATAAAAACAGGAAATGCTGAGAAAGCACAGCAGGTCCATCAACTACAGCAAAAAATAGTAATGTCTTGGTTACAGATCACTAATTAGATTCCCTGATGAAGGCTTTGTCAAGAAGTTCGCCACCTGAAATGATAACCTGTCCTTTTGAATATCAATAAATGTACAATTGATCTTCCATGTTGGAACTTGAAGAAGGCTGCACACAATCCTCGTTTGGAACTCCATCCCCCAAGCAGATGATGACTGCTGCATTCTGCTGATAACATCATGCCAAGAAGGTTCTGTAACTTTATATCTATCTGATTTCTTGTGTGATTAATGCACTAATGTACATTATGCCAGCTGCCACCGGCTTGATTTGTTGTTTAACTGCAGAGACATTCATTTCAATAAAGCTTCACTTGCCACTTATATGAATAAAGTGACTCTCAACATTTGACCGAATGAAAGACAGTGCCAGAGGTTTTACATCTTTCTCCTTTCCATCACACTTCTTTTTTTGGATACCGATTTCTTCTTTTCTCCTGTTTCTCTCTATCCCCAACATCCTTCATCAAAGTGCAAGCTCACCAAGATGGCACTTAAATACGAGTTAGGTTTGGTGTTTAATTGCCATGTCCTCACCTACTGCAGGTCTGGATTTGACAGTTAATGTGACAACTCTTAACTCACAAACAATGGAGTGCTGGCGTGGAACGCAAAAACCTTTGATATAGCAATCAGGAGCAGATACATTAGGTGAGAACAGGACTGAGGCCAACATTCAGGTCACCCGTTGACCTAGTCTCACACTTGGGCACAGTTCTCCAGTAACGGCCAGCACTTTCAGAAAAAGAGGGAGTGACATCAAGATGAAACAAAGGTTTGAACAGCATTGTCTCCAAATGAATGCTTACACAATGAGTTCCTGATCTTCACAATGTCCTTACTAGGCGGTCAGCACATGGCAACATGGGAAGAGGGGTAAAACGGGATAGTGCATCACCCTGCCCAAAGTTTCACACCTCCCAATGGCAGGAATAAAGAGAAAAGCAAGGTTAACTTAGTGGAAAATATTGCGCCATAAATATCGGGCAGGTGTAATGGCCCGGATTTTGTGGTCAGCAGCGGAGGAATGGCGTTCACCGTTCATTATGCTTACAGCTGCCCAGAGGATTTTCCTGGGCTTTTTAACTGCAACTGGAGATCCTTTTGAGTATGGTGCCCTCCCACAGGGGATCTGTGGCATGTGAGAGCTTTGCCAGCAATAGCATGTCTCTTCAAACAAACACATTGAAGAATCCTCACTGGGACATGCAGAGTCTAAACCAGGAAGTATAAAATAAGAACATTTAATTCAGTGTATAAATATGAACAGAAAGCAAAAATAAAGAGAGGGAAAGAAAGCTGAAAGTAAGAGTGAGCGAGATTTGATACAGAAAATAAATTTTTCCTTTCAAAAGTCTTCAACAATTAAAATCTGAAGAGATGTAGAAGTTCATTTGGAGGGCCAAAGAACTTACTTGACAGTGATTGTTAAAAATTCACATACACCTGAACGCACCAGACCTGACGTGTTCACTAGGTAGTGAGTGGGTAAGTACTGCAACTTCACACCCTTCATCTGTTTTAATGTTGAGTGAGGTACCAGTGTAGCAAAGCTTGTGGAGGGCGCTGGGCAAATTGGACAGCAACTTCCTGCTTTCCGTGTTGAATTCTGAATGTGTAGACACTGAAAGTTAATGTCTGATTTACTCTTTTAATAATAATGAGCGCTGATGGCCTCACCATTACAGCTGCCCCAAAATCTGGGCTTGTGACATCAGGTAGCTTTAGTGGTTTTTCTCAAATGGTGGGTGTCTGTGTGCAACTGGTGAAGCTCCCCAAATAGCTCATGGGGGTTAAAGCACCACCATATCACTCATACAGCAGAAACTAGGTTCAATCCCTGGGCTGGGACTACAGCTGGGGTGCAACCAGTGTTTTATGGAGGAGGATCACCTGGTCTTCCAGCTCCTAATTCAATGATTCTCTCCTGAAAAAAGTGTATGGTTGTCTGTGATTTTGTCTGCTGACACTCCCTGATGAGGCTTGTCTGGGGAATGGCCGCTTAGACTAGGTTTTGGGCCAGTGTGCTGCTGTTCCTTGTCCAATCACAGCAGAGAAGTAAAAAAATGGAATAATGTGAGTAAACAGTCATTTCTTTTTGCTAATTAAAGTGCATTTCAGAGTTCAATATTAAGGCCTGGAATACTAGCCTCAAGAGAAAAGTTCCTTGGATTTATTGTAAATAATGCATACTGTGAAGATATGGAGTTCTGCTTTTGTACTTTTACACAAGTGAATACTCCTGACAAACTTAGGCTTTCTGCATTTAATCACAGGGTTCTAATAATAAGTCGGACAGCCTCGCTACGTTTTGTGTATTCTGTTTGCCAAGTACTTATTTGCATGGGATTTGGGGACTGAAGCCATTAAAGTTCTTCAGACTGTCGGGAGATAGTCCTTAACCTTTCAATACATGCCTGCTTTAGTCACCATGGTAACGGTCGGGTCCCTTGCTGACCAGAGATGGATAAGTAGTTTTTTGACAATAACATTGGAACTTGAATTAAAATAAATGAGGAAGCCATGGTGAGTCCTGGATATTTGCTGAGCTCCTGTCATAGTGCCATTTGCATTTGTTATTTCAATCATGCTACGAACCAAATGTGGCTCAAGTATTTGGCTTTGAAAATATACAATCTAATATTTTTTCAAAGATTTACATTGTGTCTACATCGCAGACACACAAATATACTTAACAGGAGCAGGGGTAGGCCATTCAGCCACCCGAGCCTGCTCTGCCATTCAAGAAGATCATGGCTGATCTGTTTGTGTTTTGGATTCCACATTCCCATCTACCCCCAATAACCTTTGATTCCCTTGCCTAAAAAGAATCTATCTACCTCCGCCTTAAAAATATTCAATGACTCTGCCTCCTGAGGGAGAGAATTCCAAAATCACAGAAACTCTCTCAAAAGCACTCTATGAATTCCTCATCCAGGTTACTACTGCCAATCTGATTTTTCCAATTTATATGTAGATTAAAATCACCCATGATTATTGCCACCCCTTTATCACAAGCACCCAATATTTCTCCTTGTATACTATGTCCTACATTATGCTTACTGTTAGGGGGCCTGGAGGCAACTCCTACTCGTGACTTCTTTCCCCTACTATTCCTCATCTCCACCCAAACTGATTCTACATCCTGATCTCCTAAACCAAGGTCATCTTAACTATTGCACCAATGCCATCCTTGATTAACAGTGCTACCCCTCCATCTTCACCTAGCTTCCTATTCTTCTTGAATGTCATATACCCCTCAATATTCAGGATCCAATCCTTGTCATCCTGCAGCCACATCTCCATAATGGCTATCAGATCACATTTATTTCCTTCAATGTGTGCTATCACATGTGCTATGCACAGATACACAGCCTTTAGTTTTGTCTTTTTGTTATCTTTGCAAAATCTAATCTTGCCTGTTGCTGTATTCTTAGGTTTCTTTCTTTTCATCCCTTCCTGCCATTCCCTGACTCTCATATTGCTAATTTACTCTCCTGCCTTGACTCTACCCGTTGATTTGCTACCTCTGCCCAAACTTGATCCCTCACCAGATACTCACCAGCTAGCTTCTTCCCCTGTAGTTGAATAAGAACTGGTTCCTACACAGTGAAAAAGTTAGAAAAAGCAAAGGTGCATCTCCCTCCCCTCCTCACCAAACTCCCTCAACTCACCAAACTCCTAGTGCTCTGTTAAGGTCACACTGAAATATCTGAATCTATATGCTGTGAAAATAAAGGCACAATCTGAGCCACTCCAGACATACATCCCATCCAGTCCATGCCTGAGCCTCCTCCTGCCCTCCCCTCTTCACCTCACGCTAACAGCATATCCTTCTATTCCTTTCTCCCTCATGTGTTTATCCAGCTTCATCCTTAAATGTATCTATACTACTCACCTCAACCACTCCCTGCGGTAGCGAGTTAAAAATTCTCATCACTCTCTGGGTAAAGAGGTTTCTCCTGAATTCCCTACTGGATTTATTAGTGACTATCTTATGAGGCATGATCTCATTGAAACTTACAAAATTCTTACAGGGTGTGACAAGGTAGATGGCTGGTGAGTCTAGAACCATGGGACATAATCTCAGAATAAGTGTAGGCCATTGAAGCCTGAGGTGAGGAGAAATTTATTCACTCAGAAGGTGGTGAATCTTTGGAATTCTGTACCCCAGAGTGCTGTGGAAAGTCAACCATTGAGCATGTTCGGGATACCAATGACATCAAGGCTTATGGAGATAACGCAGGAAAGTGGTGTTCAGGTAGATGATCAGCCATGATCTGGTTGAATGGCAGAGAATGCTCGACGGGCTAAATGGCCTACTCCTGTTCCTATGTTCCTACCTGAGTTTTGGACTTTCCCATAACAAGAAACATTTCTACATCCACCTGTTCATAACTTTAAATGATTGTTTGCATATTAATGTTTTAATCCATGTCCTATAAAGTTCCTACAACAGAAGTGCTAACTCTGTCTCTGTATACATACCCCACCTTAGTACATGTTCATTACATTTAGTTCAAGTTGTACAATACCTTAAAAATCAGAAGTAAGCCAGTTATTAATCTGGAGTTTGAAATTTACATACAAGTGTCCCCTGACTGACTTCAGCAATTTGTAAGAAGCTACAATTGTTTGTCTGTTTAAAGGAGGGACCTCAAAGGGATAGGGCAGATAAACATCACATATAACGGAAGCTCTCATCTTCAATGCCACTGCTTGGGAAGATAAATAAGTCCTGTCCGTCAGAAACCTGGCCCCAGATCTCTCCGGATCGTCAGAGACCAGATGTCGGAGACTGGACGTACCACCCAAGAAGTCCTGACTCACTGACTCTGTGGGAATTGTCGAGGAAGTCTGAACTTCTGATGGGCAATTCCCCTGCTCCCCAGGGGCCTCTGAAAAAGTCTCTGACCCCGAGTTAGAGTCATAGACTTTGGGCGGTTCTGACTTACTTACCTGGATTGTTACCCAGAAAATGTTGGACAGAAAAATCCTCATCTAACTCCTGGGTAACTATACAACTACTGCCCCTCCCAACTCCCCCATCAACTCCCCAATTACACCACCTGAGGCTCCCCCTCCCCCCCCGGCCTGACCTGACTAACCCACACCACCCAACTACCCCGCTGAGCCCCTGATCCAACCTTACTATTCCCCTGACCTGACAATCCCTCCGGACCTGACCAGATTACACCTCTGACTCACCTAGCCACACCCACCTACCCACCTCACACACCACCCACCTGCTATCCTACCACCTCATCCACCCACCAACCTACCCACTTACTTCACCCACCCTACTCACTTATTCACATACCTCACCAACCTCTAGCCACTGAGCGGGGATTAAGACCTCGTCCTGTATACTTTTTTAAATAAAATATATATCTTCATGGCTATTTCTAAAAAGTTAGAACTGGACAAAGATCTTTTAAAATGACTGAATCTATGTCTGTCTGTGATCTCTGAATAAAAGGTGCTACCTGGCAGTATTGAAGAAATTTGTACCTTCTTATCTCTGAAGAGAGACTAACAAAATCCCAGTGGGCTGCACAGACCAAATTCAAAGAGAACTATGCAAAGGACATCTGCATTTCATAACCCAGGCTGGCCAACTGGAGTCTACTCGTCGTCTAGGACAAAAGGCCCTGGCAACTTTCCTTTCAATTCTTAATGGCTGAGGCATTTAACCATCTCGGAGACCCAGATGAGGGTTACACACCCATTGTCAGAGACACTGTGAAGAGGTGGGAGTCATGTGGCATGGCCCTCTAGTTTGCAAAAGCAGTAATATTGCCTTGTGGAACTGCAAGCTTGGTCTGTTAGTTTACCATCTAACTAGCTGTACCACAGAAAGGAACCCCGCCCGGATTGAAAGCTGGTCCCATTTACACTGTTTCTGCTGAAAGGGGGAAACAAATCAAAACACCTTTCTGTTTATAGATGGGTGGTGAGAGGAGAAATCAGAGTTGTTGACTCACTGGGGATAGTGCGCTGTAATATCAAGTCTCACTGCTCCCTGAGCTGTGACAAATGTGAGAAGTTTGACCAAACCGCCAGATTGCCCCAGTTCTACCTAACTGTTTAATAAAGGTTAACAGAATACGAGGGCCAGGTTTGTAATCTTAAAACAGTTCAATAGCACCAATCCTGAGGACAGGACTCAATGGGTTGATTTTGATCGCTATCTTCCAAATTCCTTTCAGTTGTTGTTGATAATACGAGGTGGTCTTCCAGCACTTTCAGTATTTAGTTCACTGGTTGAGAAATTGCTTTTCAATAATTCTAATAGTGGTTTTCCCCTTTTCCTTTTTACAGGGGTTTTATCACAGAGAGAGCAGGTTATAGAGATATGAGGAAAATAGATTTTAGATGTTTTCTTTCTGCAGGCCATGAGCTATCTGCTGCATTGTTACCACACAAAACCCTGGTCACCTGGTCAGAAGCCAATTAAAATGCTGTTGTCAGGCAGCTCCCTTGATCCAGGACTCCTTTCCGGCACCATTCTGTCTTTCGTGGCACATTCTGTTCCAGGGCTGCACCGTTGTATATATCACTCATCCTGTTCCAGTGGACATGTCCTCTAAACTGCAGCCATTGTAGTTCTAATCCACAGTCCAATAGAAAATAAAAAGATATGTTCTTTACAACAGTCCAACAGAAATAAAAAGAAAGGTTCCTTACACTGTTTAAATTAATCCCCCTCCTGTTTGTAACACCACCCTACCCATTCACTAACATTCATTCATCACCCATTCACTATGTATATTTAAACTTACCTTACAGCAGCTAGTGCTGTAAAAAGGAGGCCTGGCTTCTCCACTGATTCTCTTGCTGCTCTCCGCAGGATTCTTGTGCTAAGGGAGCTCTTCTGCCTCATGCATCAGAAGTCGGACTATTTTCAACATATCTAGGTAACTGGGTAGTTTATTTTCTGGTCAGCTTCAGACACAGGGATTCTGACTCTGGTTGGAAGTTTTAGGTGCTGGAGTTCGCCTTCTGAAATTAGTGATGGCAACGCCACATGATTGCCAACAACAGAACATTATCAAGAAATAGATATTGCAGCTGGTTACAAAACATTCCTTCTACCAATGGAAGTAAGGTTCAAACCTAATGCAAAATGATGGCATGAATGTTTCTTCTCTCTGATGAATGAAAAGGTCCTAACTGGAGTTGTCTTAGATGGCCTCAATCTAATTCCTGCGGATGAGATTCTACAGCATTCAGCTATCCCCAATCAGCAACAATTATATTCAATTCTCAGTCACAACTTGTACAGTTAATAATGCTATAACTAGTGCCAGATGCAAAGGCACCTCACGTTATCAGGTGCAGAGCTTTAAGGCCTACTAACATGGCAAAGCACTGCAGATAGTGTGCTATGAATTGTTGCCCAAAATGTGTGTGAGGTTCACAAGGGACCTCCCCATAATTTAACAGTAATGCCTCAGGATCTGTTCTCAGTTGGTCACACTCTTGACTCTGAGCCATACAATACGAATGAGGAGCAGGAGTATGCCATTTGGCCTTTTGAGCCTGCTCCACCATGCAATAAGATCACGGTTGATCTGACAGCGCCCTCAACTCCACATTCTGCCTACCCCCGATAACCTTTAATTCCTTTCTTAGTCAAGAATCTATCTACCTCTGCCTTAAAAATATTCGTTGGCCCTGCCTCTACCGTATTCTGGGGAAGGGAGCTCCAAAGATTCACAATCCTTTAGGAGAATTTTTTTTCTCTTATTTTTAAACTGTGTCCCCTAGTTCTAATCTCTCCTACCCTGTTAAGCTCCCTCAGGATCTTATATGTTTCAATAAGACAACCTCTCATTCTTTTGCGCTCCACCGAATACAGGCCCAGCTGTTCAAATTTTCCTCATAAGATAACGCCCCCATCCCAGGTACCTGTCAACTGAACCTTCTCTGAACTGCTTCTAACGTATTTATATCCTTTCTTAAATATGGAGACCAAAACTGCACACAGTACTCTAGCTGTGGCCTCATTAATGCCTTGTAAAGCTGTAACAAAACATCCATATTTTTATATTCCATTCCCCTTGCCATAAACGACAACATTCTATTTGCCTTCCTAATCATTTGTTGTACCTGAATACTAATTTTTCCTGATTCATGTATCAGGACACCCAGATCCCTCTGCACCTCAGAGTTCTGCAATCTCTCTCTGTTTAAATAACGTGCTGCTTTTCTATTCTTCCTGCCAATGTGGACACATGAAAAGGAGACGTCTTTGTCAAAGCTTTTTGTCTTGCACTCATCAGGACAATTTGCAAGAAAATACCAATGTCAGGGAAAACAACATATTGGCACTGTATGAGAAGAGAGGGCTGATTGGTTGGCATGAAGAATGCATGGTGATTGACAGCTAACTGCCAAGCATTGTTTGAAATCTAAACCAGGCAGCTTAACTCTGATTGGTCAAGACATTGCCCTGGGGAATGAACCAGTGAATGGCTATCACTTATTTTATTTAGCTGAAATAGGTGCAATGTGTTTACATGTTCTTTCTGTCTGCAAAGAACAGGGCCCTGATTATTAACATATATAGCTTCCAGTACATGCAGATGCGCCATACTGCGAGCCCAACAGGTAATCTTAAATTGGTTGTTAGCATAATTCTCAGCGAATTATTTAGCAAATGTTGTCCAATTGCGGAATTACATCTAATGCTGGACACTGGGCTGATTGGGTACAGTCCATACCTTGCCTGTTGTGCACACGTTCTTTGCAGACAGAAAGAACATGTACACACATTGAGCCTGTTTCAGCTAAACAAAATAAATGACAGCCATTCACTGATTCATTCCCCAGGGCGATGTCTTGACCAATCAGAGTCAAGTTTCCTGGTTTAAATTTCAAACAATGTTTGGCAGTTAACTTTCAGTCACCATCCACTGGTGTATTCTCCATGGCAACACCTCTACCAATCAGAGTCCACCTGCCAACCAATCTTCTCATACAGTGTAAATATATTGTTTTCCCTGACATTGGTATTTTTTTGCAAATTGTTCTGATAAGTGCAAGGTGAAAAGCTTTGACAAGAAAAATCTCTTTTTTCAGCATTAGTCAAATTAATAAAACATGATTTCCCTTTCACAAAGCCATGCTGACTTTGCCTAATTACATTGAGATTTTCTAAGCGCTCCACTATAACCTCCTTAATAATAGATTTCAGCAATTTCCTTATGACAGATGCTAAGCTAACTGGCCTGTAGTTTCCTGCTTTCTGTTTCCCTCCTTTCTTGAATAGAGGAGTCATTATTGCTATTTCCAATCTGATGGGACCTTTCCAGAATCTAGGGAGTTTTGGAAAATAAAAACCAATGCATCTACTATCTCAGCAACCACTTTTTTTAAGAGTCTATGCTGAAGACCATTAGGTCCTGGGAACTTATCAGCTTTTAGTTCTAATAATTTTCTCAATGCCCTTTCCCTAGTGATTGTAAGTGTTTTAAGTTCCTCCCTCCCTTTCACCTCCTGTTCACAATTATTTCTGGGATGTTATTTGTATCCTCTACAGTGAAGACAGACACAAAATATCTGTTCAATTCATCTGCAATTTCCTTGTTTTCCGTTATTAATTCCCCATTCTCACTCTCTCTAGGCCCAAAGCTCATTTTACTTCTCTTTTTCATTTTAAATATCCGTAGAAACTCTTACTATCTGTTTTTATATTTCTAGCTAGCTTTCTTTTGTACTCTAATTTGTCCCTCTTTGTTAATCTTTTAGTCATCCTTTGCTGTTCTTTATATTCTGTCCAATCTTCTGCCCTGCCACTAATCTTTGTGGAATCATATGCTTTTTCTTTCCATTAGATACTGTCTTTAACTCAGCAGGTTGTGGGTTCATGACCCACGCAAAGACTTGAGCACAAAATCGAGGCTGTCATTTCAGTGCAGTTCTGAGGGAATGTTGGAAGTGCTGTCTTTCAGATGCAACATAAAAGTGAAATCCCATCTACCTTCCCCAGTGCACGTAAAAGATCCCATGGCACTATTCAAAGAAGACTTTGCCAATATTCCTATATTCCTCTCTCAACCAACATCACTAGAATTTGTTACTTGTCCACTGGTCTCCAACACAATCACTAACAGCAGCAAGGTCAAACTCATCTGGTAGTTACCTTTGTTACAATTCCCTCTGACTGCCACTTAAATTATTATATACCGGGGCAAAGCTAACCCATACCCTCCTGACTAAGTGCAAAACTTGTAAGTATTTCCTTTGTCCAAAATTAGCATCACTGTCGTTGATTAGCAAAAAATTTCACTCCATTAGGAGAAATTAAATAAATTGCTGCCTATTTAACTACATCTGGCTCCAGTATGTGTTTGTGAATGCAGCCCTCAGATTGTCTACCACGGTCACATTCCAATTCATCCACACTACGTATTAACCTTTCCATACTGTATTCTATACATGACATTTTTGTCTTGCATCCTGGCTCTGTAACTGTCCTTACATAAACTTCCACAGGATTTGTTTCTTCAAAAAGTCAATACTTCCCAGAAAGGTATTATGTCTGCACACAGCAATCCCATTCAATCCAAAATGCACTGCAGGAACAAGCAGCAACAGTGCCTCATGGTAACTTGAAATTAACAAGCTTTCAGATGAGATATTAAATTGAGGGACCATCTGCCTCTCAGCTGGAGATCAAAGATCCTATGATCACAATGGGAAAGTGAGCAGAGGAGTTCTCCCAGGTATTCTGGGGCCAATACTGATCCCGCAAACAAAAATCATAAAAGATAATGATCTAGTTATTTATCTCATTGCTGTTGGTAGAATCTCACTGTGTGCAAATTGGCTGCCACTTCTCCTCCATTAATTCATAAAGATGCTTCAGAAGTACCTCATTGTTTGTAAAATGCTTATTGATATCCTGAGATCAAGAACGGCACTATAGAAATGCAAGTTCTTTCTTGATTTTTAAGTTGTTTCTCAAAAAGTAGGCTTCTTTAGCTCCCACCTTGATGGAGGAACAATTTAATTGTCGGGATCTGCATCTTTAACAGAATCAATAGCCATAGATTTGACAGCGAAAAAAATGTCTTTTATAGACCAGGCAGTTCACTCAGAGCTGTATTTCATCCTGTCAAGCTCTCAGATCTGGCCATAAAGATGCTTAATAATGTTTACGATAGTATTACAACCTGTTTTATCTTTTAAACCATTAAAAGCTTACAGTAAATCTTAAGTGGCTTTGCCCTGTGGTAGCTGATATCCAGTCTTTCCAACGGCATTAAGGGCCAGGTTAAGGATGTTTCTTCAACCTTCAAACTTGCCAAAACAAAACTCTTCAAAACTTATTTCTCCTTCTCTTTAAGATGTTTTCAATTTTGCTGGAGCAAGGCATCTGGCCCTTTGCTCCATTGGACTTTCTGCCTCACCTTTCAGCTCAAAAAAAACTCTGTGCTGCCAACTGCTGGACATGCAAGCTGATAATGGTGCCATGAGGGTGACATGTTCTGGGACCACGGTGAACAATGTGACCAAACAGTCTACCTCCTTAACCTATGGGATTTAAGGATTGAAAACAAAACAGAGAAACGAAGAAGGGAAGCACGTGGATTAGAGTCAAAGCAGTTGCAAAAAAAGAAATAAAAAGAGCAAAATAAAGATTAGATTAAGAGAAAGAAGTGAAAAGATAAAGAATAAGTAAGAATAATATAATACCAGGAATGAGATTCCACAAGTTAATTTGTTTCCTTTCTGAATCAGAGGTTGATAAGCATTACAGGAACATGATTCTCGCCATTGAAAGGATCTTTACGCTGCTAAGTATCAGATCTGGCATTGTGCGGTGAGTTTAACTGCTAATTAAAGTGCAAAAGCAGCAACTTCCTGAAACACACAGGGAGGTTGCAGATGAGCTGCTGTATTCAGGAGGCTGACAGCTTAGTGATACAACTCTTCCAACAGCTTGTGGTGGGTCACAATACACAGTATCCCTTCCTTGCCATAAGTTGCAACTGTACCACTTTAATACAACCTCAGCCTAAATGAACAAAGTTAGTGCAGAGCAGGAACTGAACCAGGTCCTTCCTAATCCACATGTCCCAGATACTCTCTGGAAAACTTCATAAAGCAAGCTGAGTTCTATTACCTCCAAATCAGAAGCACAATTTAGCCTTTGAATATTTTATGTATTTAGTTAAACAAAGCTAATTCATCAAAATTGAATTTTAATTTTGGCTGCTGATGACAATATACTTGCGAAACATATTTGAATTCAATCTCTTGAAACTGGCTGAGAGGAATTATGTATTTCAACCACAAAATTGCTTTATTATAAGCAGCTCCCAAGTTGCATGGAAAAAATGATTTTTATCTTTGACTTATTTCAAAATCTATTTAAATTGATTTTAATAGCTCTATATAACACTCTCCAATGCACACCCAAGGCAATGAGAATTAACCAACTTAATGAAAGCACCTAAAAATACTTCAATTACAATAAATCCTGTCTCTAAAAGATTATTTTCTTTTAAGCTTTTGTGTTTCTCAAGGAATCCTTGCGATCCCATTATGAAAATTTAATTGCATTATGCAGAATTTTCAGAGCAGGTGTGAAATGCATTGAAATAATTTTCCTTATAAATTAACTTTTACTTTCTCATGAGGTGTGTATGTGGTGAGGGTGGGGGGTGGGGCCTGATTGTTTCTCTCCTGTCCTGAACACATTGACTTTCGCTGAAATATAAGGGCTCTATGCACCTCAGTCAAGTAGCAAAACTTCATGTGTAAGAGCTTCAGGAGGCTTGACTACCGAGAGCACTACAACTGAGCCCCCTGATTCTCCTGATCTAAACATAAGTGTATTTTCCAACACTTGTGATCAACAGTGGAATCCTTAGCTGAGTTTTTCCTTTCCCTAGGCCCAAAAATTGCCAACCAATTGAGGTGCAAAAACTCAGCACAGAGCAGGGTTTAAACCTGGCAGCTTCTAGGTATTAAACTATGACATGTGGCAGGCAGAGTAGTCATCTTGGTGTTTGTCAAGATGAGGGATGGCAGTGTTTCGGAATTTGAATTTTTTTTCTACTATGGCACCAAATGTCTCTAACCATTTGTATCCAAGCTAGGACCACATTGATTAGATAGAGGAATAATTCTTGCCAACAATCTGCCTTAGTTTCAAATTCGGCGAAGGTTACGTTTTTCTTGGGTTTATGTAACATTAGGAGTAGACACGGGCACAAACATCAAGCTTTTTCTGCCCAGAAACAGGAAATCTTGGGTTGGGCAAGTGCGCAAAATATAGAGGGGAACCATTTCAGTGGACCTACTTGCAGTTCCTTACTATCATTAATACTTGCAATATGCTGGGTGACAGGAATACCAGTGTTGACAGTGTTGCCGAGGCGGTGGGATAACCAGTTTAATATCTAAAGGGCTGCAGTGTGATCAATCGCATTCAGCCCAGTCAATAAAAAAAAATGCTATGGAAGAAACTTTCCGTCTAGATTGGCATGCTATGCTTGACAGATGCTGTAGCAATTTCCTGCCCCCCCCAACCCAAACACAAACAGAAATATCTCCATAATTATTATAACTAACAAAGAACAAAGAAAAGTACAGCACAGGAACAGGCCCTTCGGCCCTCCAAGCCTGCGCTGAACATATTGCCTGTCAAACTAAGACATTTTGCACTTCCGGGGTCTGTATCCCTCTATTCCCATCCTATTCATGTACTTGTCAAGCTGCCTCTTAAACACCACTATTGTACTTGCTTCCACCACCTCCTCTGGCAACGAATTCCAGACACTCACTACCCTCTGCGTAAAAAACTTGCCTCGCACATCTCCTCTAAAGTTTTCTCCTCTCACCTTAAATCTATGTCCCCTAGTAATTGACTCTTCCACCCTGGGAAAAAGCTTCTGACTATCTACTCTGTCCATGCCACTCATAATTTTGTAAACTTCTATCAAGTCACCCCTCAATCTCCGTCGCTCTAGTGAGAACAATCCAAGTTTCTCCAACCTCTCTTCATGGCTAAGAACCTCCAGACCAGGCAGCATCCTGGTAAACCTCCTCTACACCCTCTCCAATGCCTCTATATACTTCAGGTAATGTGGCAACCAGAATTGCATGCAATATTCCAAGTGCGGCCTAACCAAGGTTCTATACAGCTGCAGCATGACTTCCCAGCTTTTATACTCAATACCCCTGCTGATGAAGGTAAGCATGGCATATGCCTTCCTGACTACCCTATCCACCTGTGTTGCCACTTTCAGTGACCTGTGGACCTGTACACCAGATCTCTCTGCCCATCGATACACTTAAGGGTTCTGCCATTTACTGTATAATTCCTACCTGCATTAGACCTTCCAAAACGTATTACCTTGCATTTGTCCGCATTAAGCTCCATCTGCCATTTCTCTGCCCAAGTCTCCAACCGATCTATATCCCGTTGCATGCTAGTCTGAATATAAAGTTCCTGGCAAAGCCTCTTAACCCTGGTGCACCCAGCATGATGTTTTCATTGCCTGCTCCAATCATCCTACAGCGTCTCCAGCTGAGACTGCCAATTATGCTCTGGGCTCACACTGGGTTAAGGTTGCTCATGGTGGTGATGGTCAAATAGGTAAAAGCTCTGGCTGGTCTGGCACAAAGTCTTGGTCACACCATCTGGGCAAAGCTCTGAGTGGAATACCCCACCCAATAAATTTCCAGCTGGCTAGGATTTGAATGAATTTGTACATTTTGTGGAATCACTAGAAGTTTCCAAAATGCAAACTGGGTTCCAAAGATTTGTGTTTTAAATGTAGTCCATATTACTCTTTTACTTCCAACTCTCATGACATGGAGACATTAGCCAGTTATTGGAGCTTTCAGTTAGCAAAGAAAATATCAGACCTTGAACCATAAGCTTCCCCCATTGCTTCACTGAAATCCTGACCCTGACTTCACCAGAGGTGTAATCCTACCCCTGACAGGAGAAGTGGAGAAAGGTGAAAAGTTAGCACACCTTGTCTGTGTTCTTTGGAAGGAACACTTATACTCCAAAGTTGGGGAATGCCTCTCTTACTGGCAGAGAAGTGCAGAGAAGATTTAAAAAGGAAAGTAGGTGCTCTTCTTGGCCAGGTGTCCTTAATTTCTGTGGGAAATAAAAGGAAATGAGAGCACAGCTGGGAAATAAGCCATCTTGAATGGTATTATTACAAAGGTGGTGAATTTTCAATGGTTCCTGAATGCATGCTTATTAAAGATGAAGCCTCCTTAATTAATGTCAAAGCTGTGATGTGATTGTGTCTTCTCCATGCCAGGTGCCATGTCATAGTTATTCATTGAGAATTCATAAAAGGGCACCTACCAGGCTACCTGCTACTAACATCAGACAAGACAAGAGCCTCCTTTAGCTTGTCTTGGTTGCAAAAGATATCACTGTGTGCCTTTAAACCTTCTGTGACATTTTTGTTCAGTGATGGTGAAATAAGGTGACAGAGGATAGAAATATTTAGCAGATAATGAGTAGCACATCGTTAAACCGTTGCTACCATACATTTGGTGAGAGCAAAATTGTTCGAATCAAATGAATCATGGGTCAAAAGTATTGACTTGTTGTTGAGTGTTCTTGACCGTAAATAATTAGCCACAAAACTACCTACTGTTTTCTCTGACTGAGAATTCTATGCATTTTAAGATAGAAGGAGGTAAGTAGCCACCCAATAATGTTGTCCTGAGTTTTTTACTCTCTCATATTCTTGCACTGAATAATTCTCTTTCTAAAGGCTCCACCATAGTATCCAGAGGGGAAGCCATTAATCCAGTGAGCTGGTGATGGGGATGCACTCTGTCACTGCAAGCTTGGACAAACGCTCAGCATCTTCTCTTCCAGCACATCTGTCAATGTTTACACTTCATCTTATTTAATACATTGCTAAAACAAGGCAGCTCAGCATAACCTAAACAAAGTGGACAACAAACCTGCAGACCAACCAGTCATATTGACAGCAAGATAAAAGCAAAATACTGCGGATGCTGGAAATCTGAAACAAAAACAAAAATAGCTGGAAAAACTCAGCAGGTCTGACAACATCTGTGGAGAGGAAGACAGAATTAACATCTTGAGTCCGTATGACTCTTCACAGAACTAAAGAGAAATAGAAATGAGGTGAAATATAAGCTGTTTGAGGGGGGTGGGACAGGTGGAGCTGGATAGAAGGCCAGTGATAGGTGGAGGCAAAGGAGAGATTGCCAAGGAGGTCATAGACAAAAGGTCAAAGGGGTGTTGATGGTGGTGATATTAGCTAAAGGATGTGCTAATGGTGACATTAAGGGTAGAAAGCAGGATGAACCCTAGTGAGGGTGGGTTGGGGGGAAAAGGATCGAAATAGGTTAGAAGGTGGAGATAAAACAATGGATGGAAATAAATTTAAAAATAATAATAGAAATAGGTGGGAAACGAAAAATATATTAAAAAATATAATAATTATTAGAAAAAAGGGGATCGAAAAGGGGATGAGGATGGAGGAGAGAGTTCATGATTTGAAGTTGTGGAACTCAATGTTAAGTCTGGAAGGCTGTAAACTGCCTAGTTGGAAGGTGAGGTGCTGTTCCTCAAGTTTGCGCTGAGCTTCACTGGAACATTGCAGCAGGTCAAGGATGGACATGTGGGCATGAGAGCAGGATGGTGTGTTGAAATGGCAAGTGACAGGGAGGTCTGGGTCATGCTTGCAGACAGACCGAAGGTGTTCTGCAAAGCGGTCACCCAGTCTGCGTTTGGTCTCTCCAATGTAGAGGAGACCGCATTGGGAGCAGTGAACGCATTGGACTAAACTGAGGGAAGTGCAAGTGAAGCGCTGCTTCACCTGAAAGGAGTGTTTGGGCCGTTGGACGGTGGGGAGGGGGGAAGTAAAGGGGCAGATGTTGCACCTTCTGCGATTGCATGGGAAGATGGCAACTACAGAAGGTGCTGTGGGAGGGGGTTGACAGCAACTTTGCAAACTTATTCCAATACAAAACAGCCAACTCCAAAGAGACACCGACATGTAACAGACAAAACATAACTAGGCATAAACTCTTCTCGTCTGCTGGCTGTGCATTCTGGTAGTCTTAACAAAGAACTTAAGAAGCAACTTTTACAACCTCAGGACACCCCAAAACACTTTACAGCCAATGAAGTAGTAATTGTTGTAATATAGAAAACACAGCAGCTAATTTACACAGAGCAAGGTCCCACAAACAGCAACACAATAAGGTGCAAACATTAGCCAGGGCACTGGGGTGAACTCCTCGACTCGTCTTTGAATACAGCCATGGGATCTATTACACAATCTGGAAGGGCAGGCAGGGCCTTAGTTTACCATTGCCCCAGACAGTGCAATATACCCTCAATACTGGCACTGGGAGTATCAGCCTAGGTTATGGGCCCTGGGGTGGAACCAAACCCATAACCCTCTCTCTCAGGCTGGAATTTTCCGGCTCCGTTAGTGTCAGACGTCAGGGCGGACAGGGGGTGGACAATATGGTGAGAAGGCCAAAAAATCGCTTTCACGCCGGCGTCAATGCACAGCAGGATTATCCAATGGTGTCCGCCATGGCGGAACATGAATCCCACTGGTGACCAGCATGAACCTGCTTTGCATCCCACTATTGGGATGCAAAGTGAGATCTGACCAGACTCATCCCCCCACATCAGATTTACCATTACGCTGCAGGAAAACACACTGGCCCAGAACATGTCTGGACAAGTGTGATGCGCAGAAGTCAGGACTTACTCTTCGGCCTTGCTCAGCTCGCAGACATCTGAGAAGCAGAAGGTGCTGGAGCCCTATAGCTACTGGACCCTGGAGGAACACACGCATCACATGCTGGGTGGATTCTCATGGACATGGCTCCACTGCAAAGCAGCTTTCGGAAGATTGGAGGTTTCTGTTGATGTCTTGGGTCTGCTTTGGAACATCACAGTCTTGGCCACGGGCTGCTACAGATAATCAGCAAGGGGAGTGGGGGGAAGAGGAAGGTCTAGCTGTGAGTGGGAGAGGAAGATGTACCAGGGATGGGGTGCGGTTGGGAGGCAAAGGGCCGAAGGTGTTGGGGGGGTGGTTCGGTTGGTAGGGGGGAGGGAGTATGGGGGGGAGGAAGGTATAAGGAGTTCGAAGGGATGAAGGTGTGCGGATGAGCAGGGAGTTCAGAGGGGGGGAAGGAGTTCGGGGGGGAGGAGGGAGTAAGGCGTGAGGGGTGTCCAGGTGAATGTGCAAGGGAGGAGTGTGTGGAGTCAATGACTGCCTCCTGGGGAGCGAACTGAGGGTGGGCATGGTAGCAAGGAATGATGAGTATGAGAGGGGATAGAGGGAGCTGGAAGGTGGAAGGGTGAGGCTGCGTTGGAAGCGGTAGAAGGGATGGCGAGGGTGGTTGGTGGAGACTTGGAAGCAGACATGGACCCTGGGGGTGGGAAGGAGGAGGTCGGGGAGGTCAATGTGGATGGGGGTGGGATTCTCAGTAAGGTAGGGAACATGCACATTCATCTGGACATCCTGGAAAGACAAGGGTTTGGGTTGGTAGGTGATGGTGGGAAGGTGGAAGGTGATGCCAGGGGGTCAACAGAGATGGGGAAGAGGACATGGGTGACTGGTGGAGGCGAAAGTGCAGAGGAGTTGAGCAAAAATCTGACTACGACCATCGTTGTTGAAATCGAGAGTGAGCAGAGCCTCGTGTTAGACGGGCACAGGTGCTGCATGAGAGTGTGCTGCAGTGCGTGGGTGGAGATGCAGGTCAGCTCAGATGGACAACTGAAAGCAGGCAGCACTGTCCTCCTGTGGGCCAGATGCAGTAACAGAGGACGTGGTTGAGGGGGTCACAGGCAAAGGGGACTCAGAGGGAACAGGCCGTCTCTGAAATTCCTGAGTGGATGACCCAGGGGTGTCCAGCTGCTGCTCCTCCTCCCTTCGGGTGCCCGAGGGCCCCAGCCTGACTCCTTGAGGAAAGGGAGCATCCGGAGGGAGATTGAGGTGCCCTGTTTCCCTCTGTTTCTCAGGACAGTGAGATGAGCAAAGGCTCTGTGTGCGTGGGAGAATGTTTGCTTGAGGCTCTGAAAGGCCCTGCCCCATCTAAGCAGAATCACTCATGGTCCGGCTGCGTACATCTGAACTACTAGTTTTGGGGGCGGGGGGGTGTGGGGGAATGCAGTGGTAGGACTCACGAAACCTGTCAATGAAGCTGAAAGGCCACATTATACATTGTTCAGTGAAAGTGAATATATTTGCAGATTATAAAGTGACAAAATGTGTTCACCCATGTAACCACTTGTTATCAGAATTTCTTAACTTTTCTAGGACTACCACCTCTTCTAGGCGCTGCCTTGACATCCGCAGCGGGGGTGGATACAGCCTCTGCAATGGTTGGCCCTGTGGCCTCTGAAGGCTTTGGTGGCGTCCTCTGGTGAGTAGAGGCCTTGAGGGCCCCTGCTTGTTTTGGCTGTCCTCCTGTGGGCCAGATGCAGTAACAGAGGACGTGGTTGAGGGGGTCACAGGCAAAGGGGACTCAGAGGGAACAGACAGTCTCTGAGATTCCTGAGTGGAGGACCCAGGGGTGACCAGCTGCTGCTCCTCCTCCCTTCGGGTGCCCGAGGGCCCCAGCCTGATTCCTTGAGGAAAGGGAGCATCCGGAGGGAGATTGAGGTGCCCTGTTTCCCTCTCATGTTGCCACTGCAGGAACTTACTCATGGCTACCGCGATGGAGGACAGGTCTGTGCACATCTGCTGGACCAGGGTCTCCATGGCTTCTGCCATCCTTCCCATGGAGACCTCCATATGCGCACATGTGGGCACCATTTCATCAGAAAGCATGTGGACGTGCTGCTCCGACTCGCATGCCACTCCGTCGAGGGCTTCCAACAGCTTTGAGTGATTTCCCCTGTCTTCTGCTGACTCTCCACGATGAGTTGGAAGGCTGAATCCAGAGGCTGATCATCTGACTCGGACCTCACAGATGCCTCTTCTCCAGTTGTCCTCTGAGTGCCAGGGGGCTCAGCTGAGCCTGCTTCCTCCTGCTACAGACGCGTGTACATGCAGTGACCAACAGATTGTGAACCAGAGCCTGCTCTAGATCTAGATCCCGCCGAGGAGTGAATCTCTGCACCGTGGAAGGTATGGTTGAGCGGCGTGACAGGTCTTCAATTAGGGCGTCATTAGATTCTTCTTCCAGGGTAGTTTCGGGATTTGAGTCGAGGACCTGGTGTCGTAGACCCTCTTGGCTGCTTCCCAGATGTGCCTGCGAAAGCAAGGAGAAATAATCAGTGCATAGCAGGGGACTGTGGAACAGGGGAACTCACTCACAGCATGGTTGTCTGATGGATGTTGCACTGCTGGATCCTCACTTGGATGAGCACTGCCGACCTCACTGTCAGCACAGGAATGGCGCAGATCGAGGCCGGCCAGCTGGATGACTCTATTTCAAAGTCTATGAGGACCTTGGTGTAGGGCATTCCTCCACCAGACTGTGATCACTCCCTTTTGTTGTGTGCCAGTTTGTCCTGTGTGAAGACAGATGGAGAGAGTGTAAGCAGAATGCCTGCCAGGCCAGATAAGAAGGATGCCTGGCATGTGTGGGATGTGAGTGGTGCCATGGACAGGATGAGGGCACAATCCGCAGGGCAAATTAAGGTGTGTGTGAGAGAGAGTGAATAGTGATGTCCTTTGAACCAGCAGTGTGTGAGATCCCTGTGGATGTGTGAAGGGTTTGTGAGTGTGTGAGTTGAGAGTGATGAGAAGAGTGACTTGCCCTGACGGAACGGAGATCATTCATTCTCTTTCGGCACTGAGTGGCTGTCCTCTTTTGCAGGGCATTGGCGCTGACCTCCGCTGCAATCACCTCCCATGCTGGATTGGTGACATTTCTTGCTGGTCTTTGCCTAGAGCGGCAGTAGAGGGCTTCACTGTGGGCCTCCCCACTGCGTCCAGTAGAGGCCCAAGGGAGGCATCACTAAATTTGGGGGCAGCATGACTTTGCAGCAGCTTCCAATCTCTTAGAAAGTGCTAGCTCTGTGCAGGGGCACCCTTTAAAAATGCCGAGGTGATGGCGGGCAGGAGAATCAGAGGCCGCCCCGCTAGTGATCCGGCGTGTTTCCCCGGAATACATTATTAATGAGGTGGAGTGCACTGGGAATGGGGTGCTACGGCGCGAAAACTTGCCATTGCGGCCAGTGGGTAAAACCCCCTTTTTCCCACCACAACTGCAAATATGGGACGCTTCCACCCTCAAAGGCAGGAGTACTATCAACTAAGTCACTGCTCACACAATAATGTTTGCACTGAAAGACATGGCGTGAAGTAATTACTGCAGGTTTATTGGAGTTTAATTTACAATGAGTTATAGAGAAATAATGCTGTCATAATATAAAGGTAGAAATTACAATTGGATAAATATTTGAAAACGAAGATTATGAAAGAAAACAGAGAAATGGCATTAGATCAGATTGCTTCACTTTCAGGTACAATGTGTTGATGGTCCCTTTATTTTCAGTTCTTCCTCTGTTATGAATAGTGCAGTTGAACAGAAGGACGCCATTCAGCCCTTTGATCCTATTCCACCGTACAATTAGATTCATGGCTGATCAGTGCCTCAACTCCATTTACCTACCTTGGATATGTATCCCAATCAAAAATCTATCCGTCTCAGCTTTGAAAGTTTCAATTGACTCCCAACCTCAACAGCATTTTGGGGAAGAGAGTTCCAGGTTCCCATCAACCTTTACGCGAAGAAATGTTTCCTGAGCTCACTCCTGGACAGCCCGCCTCTAATTTTATGGCTATGCTCCCTTGTTCTAGACTCCTCTGTAGTGTAATGGGTTAATAAAATAGATCTGCTAATGAGTGATGTAGACGATGATATATCAGTCATTTGATAGACTCTCTTTCTTTCTTGAGAGAGAGAGAGAGAGAGGATGGAACACACTGTACTCTTTGACCTGTCCTTTATGTAGTGTTAAAAAAACAGTTTAAAGCAAGTACCAGAGTAAGACGACAGTCTGTCTAGGGAAGATAGGTCACGGATACCAGAACCCAGCAACCACGCCAAAAGTACACTGATCGTGGTGGCAGTACAATGCATTCTCTATCTGAGGAAATAGTTTCTCTTTACCTAACCCCAGAAAGTCCACCAAGATCACTAGCAGAGGTTCTTGGCTGGCACATCCGGTCAAATATGGTGAGGTGTGGGGATTTTCAGAGTCTATATGGTTAAGTATTCAGCAATGGCTTACACTGTTTTGACATTAAAATAAATGGCTTGAAATATTTAATTGCTTTGGATGCTAATGGGCTCTGCAGACTGAGTGTTGCAACTGGGGAGGTCAAAAGATTGTTTGTTGGAAATTATAATTGGTTACTTAAAAACTACCGTTCCATTCAGAGGCTGAGTCTGATTTCCTACTTTTCAGATAGATGGATTACAGCAAAATAGAGTCACGTTTCCCACAACTTGAAACATTGCCTTGAAGCAGTCTCAAAAGTTGACCTGGGATCAGCTCTTGAAATGATTTGTGATGTTCAGCCTTAATTCCCCATAAGCGCAAGTGCTGGTTCAAGCTTCTGCAGTATAGCACTGCTGAGTTGCTTAAGCAGCGCTGTTCTTTGAAGTCAAATAAATAATGGCTTGGGATTTGGGCACTCAAACATATGAATTCAGATATTGCAGTGGAGAGAAGAGGAGCCAAATGCAGGTACCAGACCACAGCCCTAATTAATCTAAAATTGCATTGAATATGGTAAGTGGGAGGGAGCGTCTCAGTAGTCAGGTTAAACAGTTGTCAGATCAACTGCAGCAGCATACCTGGACTTGACAAGACAACCTCGGAGAAGGAGCATAATCTTAGGCTTGCACCACAGAAATAGATTTTAAAAGACACTTCTAGATAATTTGCCCGTTATAAATTCCTATGCCCATGTTTTCAATGAAAATTCCCACAAGAATCTGCCGTGCCTTAATTCTAATCTCCTGACTGTGATAATGCTCTATGCATCACCCAGTCCTCCAGTTTATCCTTTGCAGAAATACTTGTGTTCCAATCAACTCCACTTTGCCCCCTGCTAAAATGCAGGACGTTTTGCAATGTAACCAAAACTAACGACATAAAAACAAAATAGTATACACTACAGAAACTGAGTTTTGACTGTGGACTCTGGTCCAAACATTCCTCCTCTGTTCCACATCCTGCTCCATAAGGCGATAACACTTGGTCTTGATTCCCTATCTGCAAAGCCACAGAAGATAGTGTGTGAGTGTAAAATACATTGTAATGTATGTATAGAAATGTATTGCAGATGCTCAGTGCATAGCAGCAGATTGAAGGTCATCCAAGTCTTACATGCTGAAAAGCATCAGCAAAGAATGAATGTATCGAGAACAATGAAAGCATCAGGGATGGACCACAGCTCAAATTTGAGGCCTCTATCAAAGGAGAGTCATATAGGGAAAGGTTTTTATTGGAATTACCAATAAACAATGGCTGCATTTGCAAGTTTTGTGGAATTCATTTGAATTATTTAATTTATTATGTTACAAATTACATTTTTTTGTTGTAAAGAAGAGTGGGTAGATATGACCCTTCAGAGGGCTTTGAAATTTATTTTCAATGAGTTGAGTGCTATCTTTTAGACAGTGAGAAACTAGTTGCAGAAATGGTGCAATTATTTTCAGATATGGGCGAAATGAGTCATTCAAAATGATTGATACCTTACTGATATGTCAAAAATATCCTGAGTGTCCAAGAACTTTCCTTGCAGATAATGTGACAGAAACAAAACATTTTATATATTTGAACAAATCAGCCAGGGTTCCACCCCCCACTTCATCTCTGATCCAACTGGAAAACCGTTGAAGGGTCATGAGGACTCGAAACGTCAACTCTTTTCTTCTCCGCCGATGCTGCCAGACCTGCTGAGTTTTTCCAGGTAATTCTGTTTTTGTTTTGGAAAACACCTGTACACATTTCACGTGCTTGGTTGTATTTTTCATCTTGATTATACAGCCTGATAACACTCATTATCTAACTTTATGAAGAGAGCTCATTTGATCAAGATACGAGAGAGCCAATGAGCTGTGGAGCTGAACCTTGGTATGAGTTAGCGCCTGTGGGAATAAACTGGAGGGGTGTACTAGATACCTCTTATTTTAACAAAAATATTTGTTTTTGGGATGTGGGTGACAAGGCACATAGGCATAAGATGGCAGTCAAGAGGTAGAGATTGGGCTATAGGAGATGAAGGAGATAAACTTGTAATTGAGAGTACAACAATAGTGGAAATGATAAATGATTATTTTGCCTCAGTTTTCAAAAGGGGAGAGAGGCTACAGAATCACCAGAAGGGAGGACAAAATAATTAGTAGGGGTATTTGAAGAAAGATGGAAAAAGGGAGAAAAAACTTGCATTTCTATAGCACCTTTCATCGCCTTAGGACGTTACAAGGTGCTTTACAGCAATGAGATACCTTTGAAGTGTAGTCCCAGTTTCAATGTAGGGAAGCACAGCAGCCAATTAGCACACAGCAAGATTCCACAAAGGGCAATGAGATAATGGCCAGATAATCTGTTCTTTGGTGATGTTGGCTCAGGAAGAAAATATTGCTCATAAAGCAGTTACTCAAATTTGAGGTATCCAAATCACGGAGCTTGATGGCTTAGATCTAGTAAGCTTGAAAGAGTTCAGGAAAGTAAAAGTGTGTTTTTTTGAAAAGGGAATTGAATCATACAACTGGAGGGTGGAAAACGTGATGTCCCTCTTCAGAAAAGGCTGAGGTAAATTGGGAATTAAAAACTAGTTAGTATTATTTCAGATGTTGGTAGATTATTGGAGTCTATAATGCAGGATGAAATTATTAAACGCTTGGAGGCACATATTAATCAGGGCCATTCAGCAACGATTTCCCAAAGGCAGCTTTGTGGTTGACTAACTAGTAAAGAAAGTGAGGTGAGACTAAGGAAATGTAGCGGGCATAGTTTGAATGGATTTTCAAAAACCATTTTAATGAGGTACTATATAAAAGTCTTATGGCAAAGAGAGTCACGCATGGAATTGGAAGCATGGTTGAAGTGCAGAAAAAGATAAGAGGTGAGACTCCGGCTAGAAACTTGTAGTGGGTAGAATTCCTCAGGGGGTTGTACTGGGGCTACATTTATGAACAATCTTGTATCATTACCTGAGGAGGTTTTGTGGTGCAGTGATAGCATCCCTACTTCAGAACCAGAAGCTCCGGGTTCAAGTCCCACTTTAGGACATGATGGCCATGGAAGATTCATAATGTAGTCAAACAGGTTGATTGTAAATACTTTCAATACACCTAATGGCAGTAGTAAAGAGCAGAGTTTCCTGGTCAGCCATTCTGAAGGTAATGGCATACAGAAGGTAATGGCTAACCACTGCAGTAATTTTGCCAAGCATAATCATGGACCAATTCAATGGAAGTCCATGGTTGCCTGTGCCCTTTTAGGGCATGGTACCGGAAGGAGCAGGAAGAGTGTCATTATAGTATCAGCCGTGGCTTAGCTGGTAGTGCTCTCGCCTCTGAGTCACAAGGTTTCAGGTTCAAATCCTATTCCAGTTCTTGAGCACAAAAAACAAGGCTGACAATCCAGTGCTTGAGGGAGTGTTGCATGGTTGGTGATGCTATATTTTGAAAGTCCCCTATTGTCTGTTCAGGTGGATGTACTATTTCGAAGAACAGCAGGGAGTTACCCCTGGTGTCCTGGCCAATATTTATCCCTCAGTCAACATTACAAAAGAGAAACAATTATCTGGTCATTATCACATGGCTGTTCATGAGAGTTTGTTGTGCACAAATTGGTTGCCGTTTCCTACAACAGCAATCACATTTCAAAAAAATACTTCATTGGCTGTAAAATGCTTTTGAGATGTTTGGTGACAGTGAAAGACACTATATAAATGAAAGTTATTCGTTTAAGTAAATAAAACAATTCGATCTTAAAAATGGGGGAATAGTATCGACTTTTTTGATGCACCAAATTATGGAGTACGGCAAACTGTGACAAGCACTATAAAAGATTGCAGGATAGGCTAAGAAGAGAGGCTGATGCAATCAGATGTAGAAAAACCTTAAGTGATAAACTCCAGGAAAGGAACTATACCTTAAATCATAATACTTTAGATAAAGTTCAGGAGCAGGAAGACCTTGGCGTGCAGACACACAAGCTATTAAAGATAGCAATCCACATAGATTAAAAAGGGCAAAGTGACACTTGCCTTTGTATCCAGAGGCATAGAACATAAAATCAAGGAGGTAGCAGTAAATTTGTAAAGGTATTAGGGCACAGTTAGAATACTGTGTACAGTTTTGCACACCCTATTAAAGGAATAATATGAAAGCAATGAAGGTGCAGCAAAGATTCACTAAGATTTTTACCAAGGAGGAGAGATTTTAAATATGAAAAAAGACTTCAGACAAGAATATTTTGACTTGAGCTGTAAAGGTTAAGAGGTGATCTGAGGCAGGCCTTCAAGGTCATGAATGCTTAGAATAAATTGTAATAGATTATTCCTACGGGTTGCAAAATTGCAACAAGACAGCAAAAGTTTAAGAAGAGTTCAACAGGAGTTGGAGAACATTTCTTTCCACAAAGTGTACAAGAGGTTTAAGCTTAAACTCCTCTTTCCTGCCTGCCCCCATAACCCTTCACTCCCTTGTCGATCAAAAATTTGTCTAACTGAGCCTTGAATATATTCAATGACCTAGCCTCCACTGCTCTCTGGGGTACAGAATTCCACAGACTAACAATCCTCTGAGAGAAGAAATTCCTCCTTATCTCTGTCTTAAATGAGAGACCCCTTATTTTTAAACTGTTCCTCCAGTCCTAGATTTCCCCATGAGGGGAATCATCCTCTCAGCATCTACCCTATCAAGCCCCCTCAGAATCATACGTTTCAAAAAGATCACCTCTCATTCTTCTAAACTCCAATTAATAATAGGACTAACCTTCTCAACCCTTCCTCATAAGATAACCCCCTCATTCCAGGAATCAGCCTAGTGAACCTTTTCGAACTGCTTCCAATGCAAGTATATCCCTTCTTAAATAAGAGACCAAAACTGTAAGAGTACTACTCTAAGTGTGGTCTCATCAATGCCCTATACAGTTGCGGCAAGACCGATCCCTATATTTCCCATTGCAATAAAGGCCAACATTCCATTTGCTTTCCAAATTACTTGCAGT
The DNA here is from genome assembly GCF_017639515.1 of Carcharodon carcharias. Taxonomy (NCBI): domain Eukaryota; kingdom Metazoa; phylum Chordata; class Chondrichthyes; order Lamniformes; family Lamnidae; genus Carcharodon; species Carcharodon carcharias. The sequence goes on from NC_054503.1 coordinate 8,342,933, forward strand.
ACCTGCGGGCTAACTTTTTGTGGCTCATGTACAAGGACACCCAGATACCTCTGTACTGCAACATTCTGCATGTAAATAATATTCTTCTTTTCTATTCTTCCCACCTAAGCAGACACTTCACATTTTCCCTCATTGTACTTCATCTGTCAAATTTTTGCTCATTCACTTCACCGATCTATATCCTTTTCCAGATTCTTCATACCTGTCTCACAACTTGCTCTCCTACCTAACTGTGCCAGAAAACTTTGGCTATAATGCAGTCGGTCCGTTCATCCAAGTCATTAATATAGATTGTAAATAGTTGAGCCTCCAGCATTGATCCCTCTGGCACTCTACTAGTTACAGTTTGTCAACCTAAGTAAGTTGAGAAGAGGGCATAAGGAGTCTGCAAATGGACATGGATTGGTTAAGTGAGTGGACAAAAATTTGGCAGATGGAATATATTGCAGGAAAATGTGAACTTGTCCACTTTGTCAGGAAGAACAGAAAAAACATCATATTATTTAAATGGAGAGAGATTGCAGAACACTGAGGTGCAGTGGGATCTGGGTGTCCTGGAATGTGAATCAGGAAAAATTAGCATGCAGGTACAGCAAGAGGCTAGGAAGGCAAATAGAATGTTGTCATTTATTGCAAAGGGAATGGAATATGGGCAGATAGAATTTAGCCCTGAAAAGTGTGAGGTGATACACTTTGGAAGGAGTAAGTGACAAGGAAGTATTCAATGAATGGCATGGCACTGGGAAGTTCTGAGGAACAAAGGGACCTTGGCGTATGTGTTCATAGATCTCTGAAGGCGGAGGGGCAAGTTAGTGGGGCGGTGAAAAAGGCATATGGGACACTTGCCTTTATCAATCGAGGCAAAGATTACAAAAGTAGAGAGGTCATGTTGGAGTTGTATAGAACCTTGGTGAGGCCTCAGCTGGAGTACTGTGTGCAGTTCTGGTCGCCACATTATAGGAAGGATGTGATTGCACTGGAGGGGGTGCAGAGGAGATTCACCAGGATGTTGCCTGAGATGAAACATTTAAGTTATGAAGAGAGGTTGGATAGACTTGGGTTGTTTGCACTGGAGCAGAGAAGACTGAAGGATGACCTGATCGAGGTGTACAAGATTATGAGGGGCATGGACAGGGTGGATAGGGACCAGCTGTTCCCCTTAGTTGAAGGGTCAGTTACAAGGGGGCATAAGTTCAAGGTGAGGGGCAGGAGGTTTAGTGGGGATGTGAGGAAAAACCTTTTTACCCAGAGGATGGTGACGGTCTGGAATGTACTGCCTAAGAGGGTGGTGGAGGCGAGTTGCCTCACATCCTTTAAAAAGTACTTGGATGAGCACTTGGCACGTCATAACATTCAAGACTATGGGCCAAGTGCTGGTAAATTGGATTAGGTAGGTAGGTCAGGTGTTTCTCACGTGTCGGTGCAGACTCGATGGGCCAAAGGGCCTCTTCTACACTATGATTCTGTGATAAAAGTGGGGTATTTTGCTGCGGTTGTACAGGGAGTTAATGAGAGCACATCTAGAATACTGTGTACAGTTTTAGTCTCCTTATTTAAGGAAGGCTATATATGCAGTAGAAGCAGCTCAAAGAAGGCTCGCTTGAATGATGCCTGGGATAGGTGGTTATCTTACAGGATGGACCTGTATCCATTGGAGTTTAGAAGATTGAGAGATGATCTTATTGAGACATACAAGATCCTGAGGGGAGTTGACAGGGTAGATGCTGAAAGGATGTTTCCTCTTCTGGGGAACTAGGGGCCACAGTGTAAAAATAAGGGGTCTCCCATTTAAGAGGGAAGATATTTTTTCTCTCAGAAGGTTGTGAACCTTTGGACGTCTCTTCCCCAGAGGGTGGTGGAGGCAGGATCAACGAATATTTTTAAGGCAGAGGTAGCTAGATTCTTGACTAACAAGGGAATCAAAGGTTATCGGGGGTAGGCAGAATGTGGAGTTGAAGGCACAACCAGATCAGCTATGATCTTATTGAATGGTGAAGTAGGCTCGAGGGGTTGAATGGCTTACTCCTGCTCCAAATTCGTATGTTCTTAACCTGAAAATGGTCCATTTACCCTGATGCTCTATTTCTTGTTAGCTAACCAATCCTCTATCCATGTCAATATATCACCGCCAAAACCACAAGCTCTTAACTTGTACAGTAACCTATTATGTGGCACCTTACTGAATGCCTTTTGGAAATCCAAATACACTGCATCTACTGATACCCCTTTATCCATTCTGTTTGTTACATCCTCAAAGATCTCTAATAAATTTGCCAAACATGATTTCCCTTTCACAAAATCATGTTGACCCTATGTGACCATGTTATGATTTTCTAAATCACGATACTACCTCCTTAGCAATGGATTCTGGCATTTTGCCAATGGCAGATGTTAGGCCAACTGACCTATTAGTTTCCTGCTTTCTGTCTCCCCCCTTTCTAGAATAATGTTATATTCGCAGTTTTCCAACTTGTTGGGATCTTTTCGGAATCAAGGGAATTTTGGAAGATCAGAAACAATGCATTCATTATCTCTGCAGTCAATTCTTTTAAGACCCTAGGATGCAGCCCATCAGGGTCCAGGGGACTTGTCAGCCTCACCAAGCTTGCTGATCAGTTAGAGAACAGATTGATGGGCTGCTCTGTCACCTTAGAAACCCCCCTCAACAGTATCCAGATCCAGGATGACAGCAGTCTGATCTTCCACTACAGCACTCAGGCTCTGATGGAAGCTGATTCATGGCCGGTGTCACAGTCACTGCACCACAATGGGTTCCATGGGTGTGCTAATGGAGCTCCAGGCTCTGTGCAAGACCCTGCACCAAATTTCCTCCATACTCTTTGACATGCTGCACAGTCTTTCTGGTAGGCTTTCTTGTGCTTGATTATGTACGCCTATCAGCCTGATCTGTTGAAGTCCTCACCTGCCTGCTCTACAGCTGAAACAGCATGCCTTGCCCTTTGATGATCTGCATCTTTTCACCACACCCTAGCTCCTGCAAACTTGCGCCCAGTGTCTCATCCTATACAGATCCCTCCTCTATTCTAGCTTGTAAAATATCTGCAGTGGAAGTTTCTGAACTGGTGGCTGTGACTATAAGGTTGAGTGGAAATGTCTCTTTTTCATCAACATCTTCCATCCCAGGAACATATGAACAGGAGGAGGACATTTAGACCCTCCTGCCTGTTCCTCCACTCAATGAGATCATGGCTGGTTTGCAACCTGGCTTCATTTAGCTGTCTTTGCCCAAAAACCCCGGCAGCTTTGCTTAATAGAAATCTATCGATCTCAGATTTAGAATTAACAGTTGATCTCGCAACAATTGTCATTTGCAGAAGAGAGTTCCAAACTTCTACCACCCTTTGTGTATAGAACTGTTTCCTAATTTCTCTCCTGAAAGATCTGGCTCTAAATTTTAGACTCTGCTCCCTAATCGCAGACTCCCCAACCAGTGGAAATAGTTTCTCTCTGTCTATCCTATCTGTTCCCCAAAATATTTTGAAAACTTTGATCACCCTTTAAACTTCTAAATTCCAGGGAATACAACTCTAGTTTGTGTAACCTCTACCCATAATTTAATCCTTCAAGTCCAGGTATTATTCTGGTAAATCTATGGGGCAGAACCTGACCTGCTTGAGCATGAAATAACGTGTGATGACATCGGGCGAGCATTCCGATGTTAATGCGCAGTCGCATTATAGTTCGGTCGGTGGGCGCGTGCGGGAATTGGCAGCGCGCCCGTCGACAATTAGAAGGCTTATTAAGGACATTAAAGTATTAGTTAAGTTAAATTTTTCGCTGCCCATCCAACCTTACGGTTGACAGGCAGGCAAAAGGCCAAGTGGCCTTTGCACTTTTTAGGAAGCCTCATCTATGGGCAGGATGAGGTTCCCGACAGCAAATGAAAATAAATTAAAAAATTTTACATCTCGTTCATAGTCACATGAGGGGACATGTTTTTTGACATTTAACAATTCTTTATTTTTGTTTTTCAGAACTCTTCATCTCCCTGGGGCATCTCAGTGCCTCAGGGAGCTTTTCCAACGCACACCAGCACAAAGTTCCCCGTTCGCCCTCTTCAACACCCCCCCACCGGCACAGGCAGTGCGGAGCACTGCAGCACACGCTTCACGCTGGGCTTCCCGGCCATCCCCCACCCGCCCCTGCCTAGCCTGCTCAACAAGGGCAAAATTCTGCCCATGCTGTGCTCCCGCCAAGGCCAATATATCCTCTCTAAGGTGTGGCGCCCAGAACTGCTCACAGCACTCTGGGTGTAGTCTAACCAGGGCTTTGTATAGCTGGAACACGAGTTCTAATTCTAGTCCTTCGGAAATAAAGGCCATCATTACATAAATCCTTTTGATTTTCTTTTGTATGATTGATCCACATGATTTTGTCTATGAAGGGAAATAAATCAGAGATCCAATTCCTGAAATTGCTATTTGGTAAAACCTACTAGAAAGCAGGGGGGACTTTGGGTGGGCACAGAGAAGGAACTTGACAGTGAACTCTTCAAGATGGAATAGTTCACCAACATTCATTGCGCGGGCCCAGACATGAAAACAAATCACCTCAGCAAGGTGCTGGAGGGAGGTCTGGGAATTTCTGGAAACATACGCCATTGGGTCTGTGCCATATGGAAACGAGGAAAGAAAGGTGTAGCGCAGGGTTATTGCACACTCTCAAAGCACTGATTATTCTCCAAATGGTGGTAAGGGTGACTGATTACAAATGTGCAAGAGGATAAAGCTACCACTTGCTTGCCATTGGGGCTTTCTCTCATTAAGAGATGCACACTATATCAGCACAGCAACTTTAGCATGCACAGCAGCCCCCTCTCCATTTCTCATTATGATCCAACAGCTACAGTGCAAGATAAATCTCCACCTGATATATGGAGTTTAAATTAGATAGTTTCTCCAAGTACCATTGTTTATCTGTGAGGGGTAAACAGAAAACATTTTGTTCTACATGCGACACTGACTGGGGTCCCAGGAGGGCCATCCATCATGGGCTCTATTGGAGTCAGTGCCCTCTTGCGATGTTTATGTGCTTTCCTTTGGAGGCAGTTTAAATAAATTCTAAATGCCCATTACACACATGTTCCACAATTGTTAAAGGATCCCAAGAGACAGACCGGGAACGCTGGAAAAGCACCAAATGGCAGATTCACAGAGGAACTTACAGGAGCAGTTATCAGAATGAAATGTGATCTTTGTGGATTACCATAGAGCCCTCTCACTCTTTATCCCAAAATATAAACATTTAATGCTATAAATATGAGCTCAATGCAAGTTCCTAATTACAAAGAATTGAAACATTTGCCATCCAACTAAAAAAATTAAAAACAAAAAACTGAGGATGCTGGAAATCAAAACAAAAACAGAATTACCTGGAAAAACTCAGCAGGTCTGGCAGCATCGGCGGAGAAGAAAAGAGTTGATGTTTCGAGTCCTCATGACCCTTCAATAGAACGAGGTGAATCCAAGGAAGGGGTGAAATATAAGCTGGTTATAACCAGCTTATATTTCACCCCTTCCTTGGACTCACCTCGTTCTGTTGAAGGGTCATGAGGACTCGAAACGTCAACTAAAAAAGTTGTTTTTTTGTTCATTCATGTGATGTGGGTATTGCTGGCTAGGCCAGCATTTATTGCCCAGCCCTAATTGCCCTTGAGAAGGTGGTAGTGAGCTGTCTTCTTGAACTGCTATAGTCCATGTGGTGTAGGTACACCCACAGTGCTGTTATGGAGGGAGTTCCAAGATTTTGACCCAGCGACAATGAAAGAATGGCGATATATTTCCAAGTCAGGATGGTGTGTGGCTTGGAGGGGAACTTTCAGGTGGTAGTGTTCCCATGTGTCTGTTGTCCTTCTAGATGGTAGTGGTCATGGGTTTGGAAGGTGCTGCCTAAAGAGCCTTGGTGAGTTTCTGTAGTGCATCTTGTAAATGGTACACACTGCTGCTACTGTGCATCGGTGGTGGAGGGAGTGAATATTTATGGTTGGGGTGCTAATCAAGCAGGCTGCTTTGTCCTGGATGGTGCCAAGCTTCTCGAGTGTTGTTGGAACTGCACTCATCCAGGCAAGTGCAGAGTATTCTATCACACTCCTGATTTGTGCCTTATAGATGGTTGACAAGCTTTGGGGAGTCAGGAGGTGAGTTACTTGCTGCAGGATTCCTAGCCTCTGACTGCTCTTGCAGCCACAGTACTTATATGGCTAGTCCAGTTCCATTTCCGGTCAATGGTAACCCCCAGGATGTTGATAGTGGGGAATTCAGCAATGGTAATGTCATTGAATATCAAGGGGCGATGGTTAGATTCTCTCTTGTTGGAGAAGGTCATTGCCTGGCACTTGCGTGGCACGAATGAGACTTGCCACTTGTCAGCCCAAGCCTGGATATTGTCCAGGTCTTGCTGCATTTGGACATGGACTGCTTCACTGAACATTGTGCAATTATCAGTGGACATTTCCACTTTTGACCTTATGATGGAAGGAAGGTTATTGATGAGGCAGCTGAAGATGGTTGGGCCTAGGACACTACCCTGAGGAATTCCTGCAGTGATGTCCTGGAACAGAGATGATTGGCCTCCAAAACTACAACCATCTTCCTTTGTGCTAATTATGACTCCAACCAATGGAGAGTTTTCCCCTGATTCCCATTGATTCCAGCTTTGCTAGGACTCTTTGAGGCCACACTTGGTCAAATGTTGCCTTGATGTAACGAGATCAGGATGTGAGTGACCCTGGCGGGATCCAAACTGAGTGTCAGTGAGCAGGTTATTGCTAAGCATTAGCTGTTTGATAGCATTGTTGATGATGCCTTCTACCACTTTGTTGATAATTGAGAACAGACTGATGGAGTGAAATTGGCCGGATTGGATTTGTCCTGTTTTTTGTGTACAGGACATACCTGGGCAATTTTCCACATAGCCAGGTAGGTGCCTGTGTTGTAGCTGTATTGGAATAGTTGCTTGGAGGCGGGGGGGCAATTCTGCAGCACAAGTCTTCAATACTATTGCCAGAATGTTGTCAGGGCCCATAGCCTTTGCAGTATCCTGTGCCTTCAGCCGTTTCTTGGCATTACGTAGAGTGAATCGAATTTGTTGAAAACTGACATCTGTGATGCTGGTGACCTCTGAAGGGGGCTGAGATGGATTGGCATTTCCGGCTGAAGATTGAGTCTTGTCTTTTGCACTGATGTGTGGGACTCCCCCATCTTTGAGGATGGAGATATTTATGGAGCCTCCTCCTCCAGTGAGTTGTTTAATTGTCCACCACCATTCATAGCTGGATGTGGCAGGACCACAGGGCTCAGGTCTGATCCATTGGTTGTGGAATCGCTTAGCTCTGTCTATCACTTGCTGCGAATGCTGTTTGGCACACAAGTAGTCCTGTGTTGTGCCTTCACCATGCTGACACCTCATTTTTAGGTATGCCTGTTGCTGTTCCTGGCATGCCCTCCTGCACGCTTCATTGAACCAGGGTTGCTCCCTTGGCTTGGTGGTAGAGTGGGGATATGCCATGTCATGAAGTTACGGATATTGGTTGAGTACATTTCTGTTGCTGCTGATGGTCCACAGCGCCTCATGGTTGCCCAGTCGAGTTTCTCGATCTGTTCGGAACCTATCCCATTTAGCACGGTGGTAATGCCACACAACACAATGGAGGATATACTCAATGTGAAGACGGGACTTTGTCACAAAAGGACTGTGCGGTGGTCACTCCTACTGATACTGTCATGGGCCGACATCTGCAACAGACAGGTTGGTGAGGATGAGGTCAAATATGTTTTTCCATCTTGCTGATTCCTTCATCACCTGCTGCAGACCCAGTCCAGCAGCTTTGTTCTTTAGAACTCAGCTAGCTCAGCCTGTAGTGGTGCTACCAACCAACTCTTGATGATTGACATTGAAGTCCCCCAATCAGAGTACATTCTGCACTCTTGCCACCATCAGTGCTTCCTCCAAGTGGTGTTCAACATGAAGGAGTATTGATTGATCAGCTGGGGGAGGGGGGGCAGTACTTGGTAACCAGCAGGAGGTTTCCTTGCCCATGTTTGACCTGATGCCATGAGATTCCCAAGGCAACTCCCTCCCAACTGCATACCACTGTGCAGCCAATCCTGCTGGGTCTGTCCTGCTGGTGGGACAGGGCATAAGGATGATTATGTCAGGCTGTTGCTTGACTAATCTCTGAGACAGCTCTCTCAATTTTGGCACAAACCACTAGATGTTAGCAAGGAGGACTTCGCAAGGTCAACAGGACTGGGTTTGTCATTGTCATTTCCGATACTAAGGTCGAAGCCGGATGGTCCGACCAGTTTCATTCTTTATTGACTTTCTAGCAGTTGGGCACATTGCTGTGGGTCTGGGGTCACATGTAGGCCAGATCAGGTAAGAAGGACATTAGTGAACTAGGTGGGTTTTTACGACAATCAACAATTGTTATCATTAGATTTTTAATTCCAGATTTTTATTAATTGAATTGAAATTCAACAAACCCGGGTTCAAAATGGGTCTCTCGATTCCTTGTCCAGTGACAATACCACTACTACAACTACCTTCCGTGTAATTTTACGCAAATTAACAAATGAGGAAGCCAAGGCTAAAAATAGAAGCCTGATAGAACTTGATCGCCGAGAGTGTTATCGTTATGGCATAAGCTACAAGAGAAATTCAGTAAAACTGGAGCTAGCTTGAAGAGCAAATTCAATGCATTTATAGGCACTGACACAATTGAAGGATTTTGTGACAAAATTGACACATGGATTAACACAGAATTTACAGCACATAAACAGGCCATTTGGCCTATATGCTGGTGTTTCAGTTCTACACATGTCTCCTCCCACCCCTCAGCATCTCACCTCATCTACATACCCTTCTATTCTTTTCTTCCACACGTGTTTATTCAGCTTCCTCTGAAATGTATCTATACTATTCATCTCAACCACAGTGGTTCCACTGTCTCAGCACTCCCTGGGTAACTGAGTTTCAGTGTGTATCATAGGCTGGAATTAATTACCACAATTGGTCGATTGGCAATGCAGAAATCCTTCTGGGGATAGGGGAACCTCTGGCAAGGCCAGCATTTATTGCCCTTTCCAAGCTGCCATTCAGAAAGTGGTGGTGGAGTTGTTATTACCAATTGTTGTTCCTATGTCTTTCCTCTATTAGTAGAAGTTCTTATGCTGTTATAATTCATTATTGCTGACTTCCCATTTACTCCTACTCTATGAAATATTTGCTCCAGAATTAATGGGGTGGATTTTTTTCCCCTTCAAACTGTACTATCCTACAAAAAAAGTGCAAATCCCCATTTAAGGCCAACTGGGAGATCATTAGCTTAATGTAAGTGGGGTCATGGGTTGTGTCAAACCCCTCAAACCTATTTCCTCATTACCCTAAGCCTGTCCCAAACAATTACTGTCACTGTATGAGTAGGGATGAGAGCTGTGCAAAGGTATCCCTGAGGGGATATCACATTGAGGAGACCATTTTGCAAATAGCTGCTAAAGATTGGTCCGGATATCAACCTCATTAGTGCTTTGGAGTTCAGTCAGGCCTTCTGCTGCTAGTTTAGTCACCTGCACTCAAATTACTGCTCTGTACTGGAGACAAGCAAATCTCAGTGGGAATGTCTATTCTTAAGCTATTAAGAATGGGAAGAGGATATAGTAAAGGCTAGATTGGAGGGTCTTAGAGTTAGGCACCATAAAAAGAGTGTCTCTTCCTTATAAGCTCATCCACATGCAGCGTACAGTTCACAGACCATTTCACATATTCGTTGGTCAGTGCCTTAGAAGGCTGCATTTCTTCTTCCGGCCATTCAAGGAATGATGATGCCCTCTTGGGTACTGCACCAGAACTGAAACTCTCTCCTTCCCAGTGGTGCTAACATATCAGAATTAGTATTATCACTTCAGACCTGCTCTGCATAAGTTCCAACAAGGAACAGATGCAGTTTTAGTGGTGGATTCTTGTGAAAGATGGTATTCCTGACTGTGCGTCAGCTGTGGCACAGTGGGCTCGAGTCCCATTCCAGAGACTTCAGCATAAAAATCCAGGTTGAAACCCCAGTGCAGTACTCCAGGAATGCTGCACTGCACGGAAGTGCCATCTCATAGATGAAACATTCCGTGGAGACCATTTTTAGAAGAGCAGGGGAATTATCCTTAATGTGCTGATCAATATTTATCCCTCAATCAACATCACTAAACACAGATTGCCTGGTCAAAATCACATTGCTGTCTGTGGGAGTTGATTGTGAGCAAATTGGCTAAAATGTTTCCTACATTACAATAGTGACTACACTTCAAAAGTACTTCTTTGTCTGTAAAACTGTTTGGGACATCCTGCAGTTGTGAAAGAAGCTATACGAATGCAAGTTCTTATTTTTCCTTACACTGATACAGACCCCTCAATGGCAGGGAAATTCAATCCAAGGTTGTCAACTTGTAATGTTTTCCCATGAATATCATCACACAGTAGCAGCAGAGTGATTAGCATTTCCTCCATTTCCCAAATTTTGCAATACCTTTCTCATTTTAAAAATGTTCTCCCCTCCCTAAAGCTGCTCACTCCTGTTGGTATATGGTTCTGTGAGCACAGTGTGCCTTCGCCAATTACTGATGGCAGCTACGTGCAGTTTTGCATCACACCAAAGCTGCCAATCTCCATATATATGAAGAATTGCTGCCAGCCCCATGTACCATCATATTCTTCTGACTCTGCTGTCCTCTGCAAACCCTCCTTCCACTTCAGCTTCAGGATCAAAATCCCTCAGTCAGAATTCTCTCCCTAAACCCATGGGGCGGAATCTTCCCAGCCAACCAACAGCAGGAAGCTTGGCAGGCAGGGGAGCTTAATTTGGCACGAGGCCAGAAATCAGTTTCCTGATAGCGGAATGAAATTTAGGAATTAAGTTCTTGGGGCTTTAAAGGCGGGTTAAAGGCGGTTCGAGCTTCTTGACGAGAAATGTCAGGAAGCTGTTTTGCATGCATTAGCAAGTCATGTCTGCTCAATAAAAGGCCACCTGCTGGAATTAAGTCCCCCTCCAAATGAAGTTCCCCGCCAGCGAGAAATTAGAACGTTCGTTTTTAGGACTGAACATAAGTGGCGTGCACTTGGCAAGATTACCTTCTTCCATGATTAACGGTGAGTTGCTGCATTGTCCTCTTTGGGGAGTGTCTGTTAATGCCAGCCTATGCTGAGACCGTGTGGTGGCAGTGCAAGTTGCATGGAGGATGACCAAGGAAGGAAGGAGGTGTTAGGGGGGCAGGGTAGAGTAATGGCCAGGCAAAGGTGGAAGGGATGGTGAAGGCTGTCCGGGTGCCCTTTAAATATGGCACCTGGAACTTCAACACCATGAGGTAACAGCTGAGGTGCCCACTTCCTGTTTGGCCCCGCCACAAGATTCAGTGAGCTCCTTGTGGATACATAGGTAACGAGCTGAACAGTGCAAGATTGCACGTGGTCAGTCATCTTGCCCCAGAATGGGAATCACTCCCACTTCCACGTCTGCCATAGAACATAAACTCCAGAACGGAAGATTCCAGCCATGGTCTTTGCTATTTCTCTCTTCCCAGCTTTAAAAGCTCTTTCAAAATCAATCCCTTCAGTCACCTCTGTTAACTCTGCTTCTACCACTCTGTATTGACCATTCATTTATGGTTCTTAAGTAAATGGCTGTCATTAGTGAATCCCAGACCCCAGAGAGGGAGATGGGCAGAAATAGTAATGCGGTACAGAGGGAGAGAAAGTGAAATACCTTCACCATTTCTCAGTAACAGAGCACACATCACTAGTTCTTGCCATTGGATGATGGTATAACTTTTGGCTTTTATTACAAGAGACTATACATAATGTTTCAGACATCAAATGGCATTCAGAATCCACAAGAACTTATGTTTCAGAGCTCCTGACTTTACCTGATGCTGCACATATGTGTGTGTGCATTACGGCATTGCAACAGACTCCAACACACCTACCATTCCACCTTCAATATATATCAACCCATGGAGTTCCTTGTTAATAAAGTGTAAATAGTCCCTTGATAATCTCACTTGAGGATGCCATAGCTGTTAATCTTTCACTGCAAGCATCATTGCACATCTACATGCAGGCATATACTAAAGTCTGGCACATAGCACAAGGACAAACTAAACCCACAAAACAAAAATCAACCCATAAAATCAACAACGCACTGTGAAATAAAATGCGAAATGCTGGAAACACTCAGCAGGTCAGTCAGAATGCGTGAGGAGTTTACTTGGTGAGTATTTCCAGCATTTATGTTTGCTTCAGATATTCAACTTCTTTAAAACAAAATCAAAGTGCTCAAGAGTAATTACAAGGCTTTTTAAACATGGGAATAAACAAATCAATCAGTAGGTACAAACTCTACCTGAAACACTTCACATAGATTCCAACCTGTAACTCATTCCTATCCATCCCTAATTCTATGTATAAGCTATTGAAGCCTCTTGATTAGATTCCAGTCTGTAACCTTAGATGCGTCTTACAATCTATATATAAACTATCTCAACCGTTTGATTAGCTTCACCCTGTAAATGTTGTTCTATATATAACCCATCTGAACCCTTTGGCTATATTCCAGTCTTGCTCCTACTCCCATGTGCTCTCTGTATAATGATCCCCATGGGATCTCAGGTCATTTTTTAAAAACCTATTCAAAAGATTATTGCAGAATGGGATTATTGCAGCCCAGTCACCTTGTGATAAAGAAAAAACTTGCATTTGTGCAGCACCTTTCACAAGCACAGGATAGCTCAAAGTATTTCACAGAAAATAAAATAATTCTGAAGCATATTTATTGTTAAAATATAGGAAGGGCAGCAGCCAATTTGCTTACTTCAACTTCCCACAAATAGCAATGTAATAATGACTACATAAACTGTTTTCTTTTAGTGATATTGGTTGAGGGACAAATATTGGTCCAGGACACTGGAGCAAACTCTCCTGCTCACTTTGGAGACAGTGACCATGGGGTCTTTTATATCCATCTGAACAGGGCCTCACTTTAACATCTCATCTGACGATGGAATCTTTGACAGTGCAGAATTCCCTCAGTACTGCAACAAGAATGTTAACTGGACTTGTGCTCAGGTCTCAGGAGTGGGGCTTGAACCCACAATATTCTGCTCAAAGACAAATTGTACCAAAGGCTGACTATTAAAACCTCCTGAATCCACCATCTATTTTGGTTCACTGCCACTGCCAGTGGTTTTAGAATAGCACTCTTCACAGAAATGAATTTTTACAAGAGAACAAAGTATTATTATAAGGCCGTTTAAATTAATGCTCTGTAATATCTATCAGAACACATTGTTCTAGCTTGTACTTTGAGCACTATCTTTCTAGCCTGGCTTTGTCTTCCCACATTACTTCTTCAAATGGCCTGTAGCACATTAAACCTTTTAACAGCTGTACTACTTGGAGAGGTTTTGGAATTTGCATGCCGTCTAGAAGGATGCAGAGGACTTCGCAAATTAATGACATTTTAGTGGAAATATAATTGTCCTAATTATAACATCACACCAGTGCTTATTTAAAAATAGCGTACTTATGGATCAAAGTGTGAGAGAATATGGCCTCTCATTGAAGAATTAGCCTTCCTGGTAACTAAATATATTTGCATTATGAATCACAAGTCATGGTTGCTTAATGTTAGGAAGAGTGGAAAAGTAACTTACGGATGTATTGGTCTGGGACTTAACAAAGATAAAGCAAGGTCCATATATTTTAATCAAAATTGGAAGAGAAGGTCATTGCAGAACCATTTTTAAATGACTCTTAATGGGATTAAGCTGGATAGTTCTCTTTTGCCCGGCATAAACACGATCGGCCAAATGGTCTCTTTCTACGCCGTAAATTTTCTATGTTTCCTACAGCCTCAGTATAACAAAAAACTAAATTCTAAATTTTAAAAATCTCTAATAATAATTTCATATCTGCAGGAGTGAGACATCAGAGTTCCAACTGTTCCCTTTTCAGGCCAGAAAGTTATTGCAGAAACATAAATCCCTTCATTAGAATGGTACTTGGTATTATGTACTAATAAATTTCTGCAGTTAACTTAATTAGCAATTCACATGTATGTGCAACAATTTCACAAAATTCATCAGGTTGGCAGGATGGGGGAAAGGGAGATTGAGGGCGAGCTGCCATATTCGCAGCAGCCGAACAACAGCTAAGTGACGCAAATCATCCAGGAATTTATGACAATTTGCAACTCGCGCAACACTTCCTCGCCACATTATTGGACAATTCCCACATTAACAAGGACAGGTGTTTCTGGCAGCAAAATCTGGGTCAACGTGTTCAGAAGGTCCCAACCTGTCAATATTTGTAAAGGATTCTCAGGAGTTAGTGGTTATTTGCAGGGAATCCCTACAAATAAAAGTTTGAAAACATCTATGCTGCATATATGTAAGAATATCTTTCTTTTTATTTAATTCAATTTTTAATAATTTTTTTTCATCTATAGAAGATTATAGTAAATTTATAGATTCGGTTTGAATAATTAAAGATGAAAAAAATTAATTGCTGCACTTCATGACCTTCATGTTGTGGAAACAATGTCACTGATGGCGTAAGGCACAAGAACATCTGCTATCTTGATATCAGCTAAAGTCAATTAAAGCAAGTTAATTAAATACAAACCAGAAGATGGGTTTGAAACATTCAAATTGTGTGCTTCTTTAATACTCACACCTTTAATTACCACCACTATGAGTGATCAGAATTAACTCTTCTTTCTCTGTCTCACAAGAAATCCCCATGCACTATTCAGTAGGAGACAGAGGACATTGACTGAGTATATATGCACGCAGGATATATGCTGAGAAAGAGCTGGACAAAATAATTAAATAAACGATCACACGTGCTTAGGGCACCTCAGTTTCTGCTACAGAAATGGAACATTAACCCACATTGAACTGCCTCCACATCTCCAAGTCATTCCATTTGTCCACCTATCCAAACCTCTTCTTGGCCCTGGTTTGGCCTTTATTACAAGGTGGATGGAGTATAAAAGTAGGGAAGTCTTGCTACAACTGTGTAGGTCATTGATGACACCACACCTGTACTGTGTACAGTTTTACCCTCCTTATTTAAGGAGGGGAAAACGTGCTTTGGAGGCAGTTCAGAAAAGGTTCACTAGGCTGATTCCTGGGATGAAGGGGTTATCTTTTAAGGAAAGGTTGAGCAGGTTGGGCTATGCTCATTGAAGTTTAGAAAAATGAGAGGTGATCTTACTAAAACAGATAAGATCCTGAAGGGGCTTGACAAGGGTAAATGCTGAGAGGGTATTTCCCCTTGTGAAGGAACCAAGAAGTAGGGGCCACAGTGTCAGAATAAGGGATTCCTCATTTAAGATGGAGATGAGGAAGAATTTCTTCTCTCAGAGGGTCATTAGTCTTTGGAACTCACTATCCCAGAGAGCAGTGGAGACTGGGTTATTGAATATATTCAAGGCTGAATTAGACAGATTTTTGATGGTTAAGGGACTCAAAGGTTATGGAGGGCAGGCAGAAAAATGGAACTGAAGTCACAATCAGGTAAACAATGATCTTAATGAATGGCACAGCAGGCTCAAGGGGCTAAATGCCTATTCTATTTCTTACGTGCTGTCTTATATAAACCCTTGCTTCTAATTTCTCTCAGCAGTCTCTTCAGGAACTTTCTCCTGTCATTCCAAAAAAAAAACACCCTCATCTTCCCAATCTCTATTTCCTCTCCAAAGTCCCTGAATGCTTTATTGTTGCCCAGACCAATTCCAATTCTCCCACAACAGTTTGAATTTGAGTGATTGCTTTATTTTCTCAGCAAAAGTCGGGGAAGGAACTGTGAATTTCTAAATTAGGAAATCAAAAGGTGATAGGGAGGAAAGTCCATAACATAATCAGGTACAGACATTGGGATAGAACAGAATTGATGGGAGAGTGGACTTTTCTGTTCTCCATTTTCTTGGATTCCTTAATCGAATACTGTCGTTTTTGTCTTATATTCTTTAAAAGATGAATATAAATGTCAAGTATTGACAGAGTTAATAGAACAAGTAGTGATGATCTGAAAATCATGATTCAGCCAGCTCATTTATTCACATCTGCTAAATATTCTTGAGGATCAAATGGCCATGACACAGATTTAACCAATTAGGGCAAAAACATAAAACAATAATGCAAAGAAAAGCCAGGAGGTATTTGAGCTGTGACTTTCTAAATTGTGCACGATAGCATGAAGCATTACCTCATCTGGGTCAAAATGGCTGCCAATAAAAACATGGGACTCACAATGAGCCAGTGATGCAGTGTCACGAAGCAGATCCAAGGATGTATATTTTCTGCTGTACCATGTTATTAGAAGAGGGTGGGTTCTTCCTTCTTAGGTAGGGAAGAGATTTAAAGAAAAATAAAGCTCCCCAGAACACAGTAAATGCACTACCTAGTGAAGTATTGACCTACACAGATCTGGGAAGTCACAAACCCTCTGGGCCGGAATTTTGCTAATGAGGTAGGTAGTTTGGCAGACTCGCCTTGATATAAAGGGTCCTGTCACACACTATTTTTGCTTGGGGGGATGGGGGCACGATCATGTCAGGTCCGCTGCCTCCGAGGCATTCAGAGGTAGCCATGGAGGCAGGCGCATGCTGAAGCGGGCTGGTTAGAAGGCCTGTCTCAGTTCTCAGAGACGTTGGCCAAGTTTTATAAAAGGCTGTTAGGCCCTCTAGCGCTCACAACCCCCACCCATACTTCATGCCCCCTCCATGCCACCTCACACTCCCATGCCCACTCACACCCCCACGTTACCTCCGTGCCATCTCATATCCCCTATGCCACCTCCATAACAGCCTCAGACCACCCACTTAGCCAGTGTTCACACTGGGCAGACTTCACAATAGAGCTTTCGCTCACACACACTTGATGCAGAAAAAAAATTAATTCGTGAAACCCATCCAAAGATTTTGAATTCAAAAGTCAAATGGTCAATCCAAAATCAAACAAATTTATGTTCAGTAACCACATCATTGACAGCTAATCCTTTAATAATCACTTAAAACTGTCACTCGAAATCTAAAGTCAGCCACCCTGCTGAGATCAGTGGGTTTTGGGCCTTTTTAAACTCAGCCAAGCATTCACAATGAGCTCAGTTGTAATAACAGCCCACAGCAAATGTCAAGAATGAAGTCTGTTGAAACTGCAGGAATAAATGGTAATTGCTTTTTTCAATCATTGCACTTCAGCAGCATGTTTTTTTTCACTCCTGCAGAGTAGCGATTTTCATTTTTAAAGGGCTGGGGGTCTAAATAACTTCAGATCATGACACTTAAACAGACCTTACCGGGCCTTCAAAAGCATTTACACCTCCTCCATAAACTTGTGACTCTCACACTGCAGGTGAAGGCCCTTGCAACAGCAAGAATGGGATCTATTCAAACTGAGCACTATTTTCAAATGGCTGGCAGGTTTGTGTCTCCTGCCTGAGATTCATGCCCTGCCCCTTTTCCACTCTTGGCGAAAATTGTATTGGCCAGAAATGGGGGCGGGAATTTCACAGCCCAGCCCCGCCTGCCATTTTTATAGATCTCTGGAGTTGTCCCAACTCTGCAAAAATCCAGCCCTCTGTGTCCATCCAGGTTGTTACAACTGCCTTCAACTGCCCTTGGTTAGGAAGTGAATAAACAAAATGCAGGAACAGGAGGAAGCCATTCAGTCCTTCCAACTTGTTACGTCATTGAATTAACCATGGCTGATGTGTATCTCAACTCCAGCTGCTTGGATGGGTCCGGTGATCCTTAATGCCCTTGGGTAACAGAAATCGATCCATCTCAGTTTGGACTTTTTCAGTGGACCACCTCCACCCCTCCAACCACAACCAGAACTACCATATTCATTATTCAGTGAGCCCCACCTGGAATGTGGATGTCAGCTGAGGACATGATTGGGATTTCCTTCTAGAGGGCTATCTAACATCACTAACTGCCCAGATCACAGCATATCTGCTTGGATTGGCCACCAGCCTCCAGGGAAACGTACCTCACAAAGAAAATCAATGCCTTCAGGACAGCAGGGAGAACATTTGAAAAGGAAAACAAAAATCAATTCCCACAGCCTTTTCTCATTTTGTGCTTTATTATTATTCTCTCTCCAGTGCCACCTTAGTTCCTAATCATTCCTGACTTGCTCGGTCTAATTTTTCATTCACAAAGTTTAGGGCTGTGGCATTTAAGGAAGAAATGTAGAACTGCATGCTTTAAGACTGCTATTATCATGTACTTCAAGAATCAAGCAGCCGATTGTCTTCACGCCACAAAATACATCCTCTATTCTGCTATCGCTTCAAAAATTAATCGGAGCCCTTTGTGTTCAGCCAGTGAGATGAACATCTCAGTGGGGAACTACTACATGGGACAAATGCAAAATACGATATTGAATTCTGCTGGGCCAAATGGAACAGAAAATGGTGTCATGTACAGATGAAGTGAAAGGATGCAAATTGCTTTCTAAAGTCCAGAGATTATGGCTGGTAATATTAGCAGGTGGACATTTAATATATTCATTTACATCAGGTTGTTCATCATTTCAGTAAAGGTGCTAGCCCATTTAAATTAAACAAGCTTTGTAACGATCTTGGTAGTGACCTGTAACTTTCTTTTAAACAAAAGAAATCCAAAATCCCAGTTATTTACTAAAAGAATGAAGCCACATAATTCCACAGAAAACAGAAGAATTTTTACCATACAAGAATCAAACAAAGCAAACACTAATTGCTATCTTAGCTAATCACCTATATCCGTAACATGCAGAATCAACTTTAAACAAGAATTAAGAGGTAAATTGTGGTTGATTATGAACTATAAATTGCACATTAAATGGCAAATATGATTCAGAACATAGGAGCAGGAGTAGACCATTTGGCCCTTCAAGCCTGCTCTGCCATTTGATAAGATCATGGCTCATCTGGTTGTGGTCTCAACTCCCCTCTCCTGTCTTCCTCACATAACTCCTGACTCCCTTGTCTATCAAAAATCTATCTACCTTAGCCTTGAAAACATTCAATGATCCAGCCTCCAATGCTTTCTGGGGACGAGAATTCCACATGCTAATAAACCTGTAAGAGAAAAAAAAGTTCTCATCTCCATCTCAAAAGAGAGATCTGTTATTGTTAAACTGTCCTTAGCTCCAGTCTCTCCCACAAGAGGAAGCATGCATCTTCCTGGTATCCACCCTATCAAGTCCCCTCAGGTTCTTATATGTTTGAATAGATCACCTCTCATTCTTTTAAACTTCAATGGATATAAGCCCAACCTGTTCAACCTATCGTCAAAAGATAAGCCTTTTGTCCCAAGAATGAGTCAAGTGAACATTCTCTGGACTACTTCTAATGCATTCATATCCTTTTTCAAATAAGGAGGCAAAACCGTATACAATATTCCAGATGTGCCTTGTACAACTTCAATAAAACTTCCCTTTCATATTCCATTCCTCTAGAAACAAACAACAGCGTTCCATTTGCCTTCCTAACCACTTGCTGTATCTGCATACTAACCTTTTATGATTCATGTGCCAGGATACCCTAATCCTCCTGTACCGCTGAGTTTTACAATCTTTCTCCACTTAAATAGAATACTGCTTTACCATTCTTCCTGTCAAAGTGGGCATGTTCAGTTTCTCCTACATTATATTCCACCTGCCAAATTTTTTCCCGCTCATTTAACCTATGTTTATCCCTTTACAGGTTCTCTATCACCTTTTGCCAACTTACTGTCCTACCAACCATTTGTGTCATTGGCAAATTCAGCTGCCATACAATTCGTCCCTACATCCAAGTGATTGATACAGCTTGTAAATAGCTGAGGCCCCAGCAGTGACCCTGTGGCACTCCACTTGTCACATCATGCCAACGCAAAGAAGACCCATTTATCCCTACTCTTTGCTTTCTGTTCGCTAACCAATCCTTTATTCATGCTAATATGTTACCCCTGTACCTCCATAAGACGGATCTTATGAATTGGCTTAGCAGTCTATTTTGCATAAATGTTTTCACTCTTATTCACTGCCTTCTCTGTGAGTCTTCCTCCCAGAGAAAATCAGCTCCTCTTCTTCTCGGATTTTAGCCTGATCTTCAGCCGACAGCAGAACTAGCCCGAGTTCCTTGGGCATCGTATTCACAAAAATGGCACACGTCTGCAGAAATTCCTCAGCTTGGCCTGGATAGTGTAGGTCTACCATTATCTTCAAGTAACAGAAACAGCTGTAGTAACTTATTCTCAGCCTCTGGATCCAGCCTCTGTTTTCTTCAGCTTGCCTGTACTGCACCACTAGACTTATCAACTGCTACTATTGGGCTTGGATGGCTCTGCGTCCCTTTATGCAGCCTCATTAAGTTTCAGTCGACCCAGAAGTTTTGGTACCACCCTCAGTTTCAGTTTCCGTTTCCTTACAAACTGGGTGGGTCATTTTCCTTTCTTACTTGTCCTTTTCAGTTTTCCTTTTCAGTTTCTGTCCGTCTCAAAAAAAGTACAGGCTTTGAAACCATGGATTCCATCACAAGATAATAGAAACATATCAATCATAGAAACATAGAAAAGTTATAGCACTGAAGGAGGCCATCCGGCCCATCTTGTCCATGCCAGTCCGAGGACACCCAGGCGCCCTTTCTAATCCTACAATCCTGCACCCGGCCCATAGCCCAGCAGCTTACAGCACATAAGGTGAAGATCCAGGTACTTTTTAAAAGAGTTTAGAGTTTCTGCCTCTACCACCAACTTGGGCAGCGAATTCCAGACACCCACTACCCTCTGTGTAAAAAAGTTCTTCCTCATGTCCCCCCTACACCTTCTGCCACTTATCTTGAATCTATGTCCCCTGGTTCTTGAATTCTCCACCAAGGGAAACAATTTTATCCTGTCCACTTTATCTATTCCCCTCATAATTTTGTACACCTCAATCAAGTCACCTCTCAGCCTTCTTTATTCTAAGGAAAATAACCCCAACCTATCCAATCTCTCCTCGTAGCTACACTTTTCTAACCCTGGCAACATTCTTGTAAACCTCCCCTGCACTCTCTACAGCTATTACATCCTTCCTGTAATGTGGTGACCAGAACTGCACACAATACTCCAGTTGTGGCCTCACCAATGTTTTATACAATTCCAACATTATATCCTGACTTTCATATTCTATACCTCTGCCAATGAAGGAGAGCATTCCATATGCCTTATTTACAACCTTGTCTACTTCAACTGCTGCCTTCATGGACTTGTGTACTTGTACGCCAAGATCTCTCACTTCATCTACCCCTCTTATTATATTCCCATTTATTTTGTAATTCCTGTAACTGTTTGACCTCCCTAAATGTATGACCTCACACTTCTCTATGTTAAAATCCATCGGCCACTTTACCGGCCACTCCACCAACCCATCTATATCATTTTGGAGATTTTGGCTATCCTCTACTATCCACTACTTGGCCAATCTTTGTGTCATCTAAGAATTTCCCAATCGTGCCCCCCACATTCACGTCCAAGTCGTTCATATATAAAACAAACAGCAAGGATCCCAACACTGAGCCCTGTAGAACACCACTTGAGACAACGTTCCATTCGCAAGGGCATCCATCGACCATTACCCTTTGTTTCCTGTTACAAAGCCAACCTTTTATCCAGTTTGCTACATTACCCTGAATCCCATGGGCTCTTACTTTCCTGACCAATCTGCCATGTGGGACCTTGTCAAATGCCTTGCTAAAACCCATATACACAACATCCACTGCACTACCTTCATCAACCCTTCTTGTCACTTCCTCAAAGAATTCAATCAAATTTGTGAGGCAAGATCTTCCTTTAAAAAATCCATGCTGACCATCTCTGACTAGTCCATGCCTTTCCACATGACAGTTAATCCTATCTCTCAGGATTGATTCCACTAATTTGCTCACCACTGATGTAAGACTGAATGGCCTATAATTGTTTGGCATTTCCTTTGATCCTTTTTTAAACAATGGAACTACGTTTGCATTTCTCCAGTCCTCTGGTATCTCCCCTGTATCTAGTGAAGATTGGAAAATCATCCTCAGAGCATCTGCTATCTCCTCCCTGACTTCCTTCAGCAGCCTCGGAAACAATCCATCTGGCCCTGGTCACTTATCAATTTTCAAGGGTTTCAACCCTTCGAGTACTTCCTCTCTCTTTATGACTATCCCGTCCAATATATCGCAGTGTTCCTCCTGGAATACTATATCTACATCCTCTCTTTCCTTTGTAAACACGGAAACAAAATATTCATTCAAAGCCCTTCCCACAGCCTCTGCATCTACACACAAGTTTCCATCTTCATTTCTGATAGGTCCCACTTTTTCTTTAACTAACCTTGGTCATTAACAATTTTTGGACTTATATTGGACATAGAATCATAAAATCTTAAAATAGAGAAAGAGGCCATCATTGCTGTAATTGTCCTTTTAAGGAGTTATCTAATTAGAACTCCTCCACCACGATTTCTGCATAGCCCTGCAAACGTTATCTCCTTCAAGTATTATTCAAGTTCCTTTTGAAAGTTAACATCAAGTCTGTTTCCATCACTCTTTCAGGCACTACATTCCAGACCAAAACAACTTGCTGTCTAAAAAAATATTCTCTTTATCTTGTCTTCTGATTCCTTTACCAATTCTCTTCAATCTGTGCCCATCTGGTTATCGACCCACCTACCAATAGAAGCTGTTTCTCCTTATTTACTCTGTCCAAACCCTTCATGATTTTGCACACCTCTGCTAAATTTCCTCATAACCTTCACTGCTCTAAGAAGAACAATCCCAGCTTCTCGAGCCCCTCAGTAAAACCAAAATTCCTTATTATCATTTCTTGATATCTTTCCTAGAGTACATTGCCCAGAACTGGATACAATACTCTAGCTGGGGCCTAACCAGTGACTTGTAAATGAACATGTTCTAATGAAGGATGCACACCCAAAAACAATGATTATTTTTCTTGAAAGATTCTAAGTGACTTTCTGTACATCACAAACCATGTTTGCTTACATTTCCTTTATGAATAAAGTTTAACAAAAATGTAGATACAACTAAACAATTCAGGAAGACGGATGCAAAGTACTAATATAACTTTCCCTCCTCACAGCCACGTTTCCACATTAAAGTATGTTTGTGAAAGTTAGTCAATGAAAAGCAGGTATTTAAGTGTTCAGAAAAGGAAATGTACTGTGGATGCTGGAAATCTAAAATTAAAAGCAGAAAATGCTGAAAATACTCAGCAGGTCAGGCAGCATCTGTGGAGAGAAACAGAATTAACATTTCAGGTCAGTGACCTTTCTTCATAACTCTACTGTACAGTTCAGTCTTTTCTAGAGGAGTATAAAAAGTGCAGGAGGGAGCTTAAAAAGGAAATCAGGAAAGCTAAGAAAGTGCATGAGAAAGCATTGGTGGGTAGAATAAAGGAAAACCCAACAGCAAGAGAATAACTAGGGAAAGAGTGGGACCAATTAGGGACCATAGAGGTAGTGTGTGTGTGTGTGGACACAGAAGATGTGGGTACAGTCCTCAAAGAATATTTTGCGTCAGTCTTCACAACGGAAAAGGATGACGCATGTATAGACATCAGCATGGAGGACTGTGAAATATTAGAGGAAATTAACATAGAGAGAGAGGAGGTACTAGTGGGTTGAGTGGCCTTACAAGTGGATAAATCTGCAGGCCCAGATGAGATGTATCTCAGGCTGTTGAGGGAGGCAAGGGAAGAGATATCAAGGGCCCTGGCAGCAATTTTCAAATCCTCTCTGGCCGCAAGTGGGATGCCAGAGGGCTGGAGGACTGCTAACGTCGTCCCATTATTAAAAAAGTGAGGAAGGGATAGACCAGGAAATTACAGGTCAGTCAGTCTAACCTCGGTGGTGGGGAAGTTACTAGGAAGAATTCTGAGGGACAGAATTTGTCTGCACTTGGAGAGACACGGATTAATCAGGGATAGTCAGCATGGATTTGTTAAGGGAAGGTCGTCTTTGACAAATTTGATTGAATTTTTTGAGGAGGTAACCAGGAGTCTTGATGAGGGTAATGCATTTGATGTGTTCTACATGGACTTTATCAAGGCTTTTGATAAGGTCCCTCATGGCAGACTGATCATGAAAGTAAGAGCCCCTGGGATCCAAGGCAAAGTAGCATTTTGGGTCCAAAATTGGCTGAGAAGCAGGAAGCAGAGGGTGCTGGTAGAGGCATGTTTCTGTGACGGTTTTGTCTTCTTCTACTGGGTAAGTGGCCCAGTGTATTGGCTGTAGTCTGACACTTATCCTGTACATACTCTACGGTAGCGTCATAGCGCATGTGTTGAAGCCGGGATTGCTGAAACCTGGGTGGCATCTTTGTAATTTCTTTTGTGTTTAACAATGCTATTAATGGCTTGTAATGAGTCTCAATATTAAAATGGAGGCTCAGTACATAATCGGAGAATATCTCACATGCCCAAGTAGCTGCAAGGGCTTCCTTTTCGATAACAGCATAGCACTGTTCTGTGTCGGTTAATGACATGGATGCGTAGTAAACAGGTCTTCTCTTGCCATCACTTTGGACCTGGAATAGCACTCCTCACAGTCCTGTTGCAGATGCATCAGCTGCCATAATCATGGGAAGTTCTGAGTTATAGTAGGCTAGGGCCTCTCAGGATGTTAACATCCGTTTAATTTATTCAAAGGACCATTGCTGATGCTCCGTCCAGCACCACACCTGGTCCTGCCATAAAAGATGTCAGAGGGGTTCATTGATCTGGGATAAGTGAGGCAAGAATTTGCCTAGTTGATTGACTGTGCCCATAAACCTTTGGAGCTGTTACATTGCTAGGTGCCGGGAATCCCCTTATTGCCTTTGTTTTTTGAGGGTCCCACGGTAATCCCAGTTGCTTGGATAATGTGCCCTAGGAACTTTATCGTGGGCCCAGAAAACTCACGTTTGTCATTGAGTGTTATCGTATTCCTGCTTTTTGACCCATGGATCAATATATCATCCATGTGGCTGATAATGGCGTCAATGCCCTGCAATATATTGGACATTGTCCTTTGGAAAATTTCAGGGGCTGATATGATGCCGATTGGCAGATGATTAAAATAATATCATCGAAGGGAGCAATAAAAGCAGTTAAGAGTTTCAACTCTTGGTCCAATGGCAGTTGCCAAAACCCGCTGTTGGCATCAAGTTTGGTGAAGATGGTGCTCTTGGCAAGCTTGGCCAAATTCTCATCCACCGATGCCATCAGATGTTTTTCACTTTCAGTTGCCTTGTTGAGGTGTGTTCGATCAATGCAGATACGAATGGAGCCATTAGGCTTCGGGATTAGTACAATACCAGAACATTACCTGGTTGGTTTAATGATGGGTAGAATGACTCCTTCTTGTAGCATTGCCTCAATCTCACTCCTGATCCTTATCAGAAGTGGATGAGGGACCTTCCTTGGCATGAGGGGCTTAGCATCTGTTTTGCATGCAATGTAATAAATAGCTTTCAGCTTACTCAAGCCCTTAAAGAATGTGGGGAATTCCCTCCTAAATTTATTTTCCTATGTTTTTGCGTTGACCTCACCAACTTTTAGAAGTAGGTTTAGAGCTGGGCAGGCTTTTCTGCTCAGCAGAGAGTATGCTTGATTCTTGATGACATATGAACAAACATACGAAACAGCAGCAGACGTAGGCCATTCGGCCTCTCGAGCCTGCTCTGCCATTCAATAGGATCATGGTTCATCTGTTTGTGTTTCGAATTCCACATTCCCATCCACCCCCAATAATCTTTGATTCCTTTGCCTACCAAGAATCTACATACCTCTGCCTTAAAAATATTCAATGACCCCGCCTCCACCACCTTCTGAGGCAGAGAGTTCCAAAATCGCACAAATCTTTGAGAGGAAAAAATTCTCCTTATCTCTGTCCTAAAAGAGTGACCTTTAATTTTAAAACAGTGCCCCTTCGTTCTGGACTCATCCACAAGAGGAAACATCCTTTCCACGTCCACCTTGTCAATACCATTCAGGATCTTACATACTTCAATCAAATCACCCCTCATTCTTCTAAACTCCAGTGGAAACAAGGTCAGTCTGTCTAACCTTTCTTCATTCCAGGCATCAATCTAGCAAATAAAAACAAAAAAACTGCGGATGCTGGAAATCCAAAACAAAAACAGAATTACCTGGAAAAACTCAGCAGGTCTGGCAGCATCGGCGGAGAAGAAAAGAGTTGACGTTTCGAGTCCTCATGACCCTTCGACAGAACTTGAGTTCGAGTCCAGGAAAGAGCTGAAATATAAGCTGGTTTAAGGTGTGTGTGTGGGGGGCGGAGAGATAGAGAGACAGAGAGGTGGAGGGGGTTGGTGTGGTTGTAGCGACAAACAAGCAGTGATAGAAGCAGAATATCAAAAGATGTCAACAACAATAGTACAATAGAACACATAGGTGTTAAAGATAAAGTTGGTGATATTATCTAAACGAATGTGCTAATTAAGAATGGATGGTAGGGCACTCAAGGTATAGCTCTAGTGGGTTTTTTTTTATTTTTATATAATGGAAATAGGTGGGAAAAGGAAAATCTTTATAATTTATTGGGAAAAAAAAAAAAGAGAAGGGGGAAACAGAAAGGGGGTGGGGATGGGGGAGGGGACTCACCCACCCCATCTTCCAATCCCAACCCCAGCCGTGTATTCACTATACCCCCTGACCTTCCCCTCTCCGATGCTGAACGTTCAGTGCTCAGCAAAGGACTTAGTTTCATACCCTTACGCCCTCACCTCAATGAATTTCGGGCTCGGCATGATACTGAACTCTTCTTCCGCCGTCTTCGTCTCCGGGCTCACTTCTTTGGGCAGGAGTCCTCTCCCAGTTCAACGGATCCTTTTACCCATCTTCAATATTCTCCCTCCACCTGGACCCCTCCCTCTGGATTCTTACCTTCTCTCGATCTTTTCATTGAGAACTGTCGGCGCGACATTAGTCGTCTCAATTTCTCTGCTCCTCTCACCCATTCTAACCTGTCTCTCTCTGAACTTACTGCACTCCATTCTCTCAGGTCCAACCCTGACATTGTCATCAAACCCGCTGACAAGGGTGGTGCTGTTGTTGTCTGGCGCACTGACCTCTACCACGCGGAGGCTGAGCGTCAACTCGCAGACACTTCCTCCTACCTCTCCCTGGACCATGACCCCACCACTGAACATCAAGCCATTGTTTCCAGGACTGTCACTGACCTCATCTCCTCTGGGGATCTCCCTCCCACAGCTTCCAACCTGATAAAAACAAAAAAACTGCGGATGCTGGAAATCCAAAACAAAAACAGAATTACCTGGAAAAACTCAGCAGGTCCGGCAGCATCGGCGGAGAAGAAAAGAGTTGACGTTTCGAGTCCTCATGACCCTTCGACAGAACTTGAGTTCGAGTCCAGGAAAGAGCTGAAATGATTTATTTCAGCTCTTTCCTGGACTCGAACTCAAGTTCTGTCGAAGGGTCATGAGGACTCGAAACGTCAACTCTTTTCTTTTCCAACCTGATAGTTGCCCAACCTCGGACGGCCCGCTTCTATCTCCTACCCAAAATCCACAAACAGAACTGCCCCGGTAGACCGATCGTCTCAGCTTGCTCCTGCCCCACAGAACTCATTTCTCGTTATCTTGACTCCCTTCTCTCTCCCCTTGTCCAGTCCCTTCCCACCTACATCCGTGATTCCTCTGACACCTTACGTCACATCAACAATTTCCAGTTCCCTGGCCCCTACCGCTTCCTCTTCACCATGGACGTCCAATCCCTCTACACCTCCATCCCCCACCAGGATGGTCTGAGGGCCCTTAGCTTCTTCCTCGAACAGAGGCCCGAACAATCCCCATCCACCACTACTCTCCTCCGTCTGGCTGAACTTGTTCTCACGCTGAACAATTTCTCCTTCAACTCCTCTCACTTCCTCCAAATAAAAGGTGTGGCTATGGGTACCCGCATGGGCCCCAGCTATGCCTGTCTCTTTATGGGGTATGTGGAACATTCCTTGTTGCAGTCCTACTCCGGCCCCCTTCCACAACTCTTTCTCCGGTACATCGATGATTATTTCGGTGCTGCTTCATGCTCTCGTCAGGACTTGGAAAAATTTATTAATTTTGCTTCCAATCTCCACCCCTCCATCATTTTTACGTGGTCCATCTCTGACACTTCCCTTCCCTTCCTTGACCTCTCTGTCTCAATCTCTGGTGATAGACTGTCCACCAATATCCATTACAAACCCACCGACACCCACAGCTATCTCGACTACAGCTCCTCACACCCCACTTCCTGTAAGGACTCCATCCCATTCTCTCAGTTCCTTCGCCTCCGTCGCATCTGTTCCGATGATGCTACATTCAAAAACAGTTCCTCTGACATGTCCTCCTTCTTCCTTAACCGAGGTTTTCCACCCACGGTCGTTGACAGGGCCCTCAACCGTGTCCGGCCCATCTCCCGCGCATCCGCCCTCACTCCTTCTCCTCCCTCCCAGAAACATGATAGGGTCCCCCTTGTCCTCACTTATCACCCCACCAGCCTCCGCATTCAAAGGATCATCCTCCGCCATTTCCGCCAACTCCAGCATGATGCCACTACCAAACACATCTTCCCTTCACCCCCCTTATCGGCATTCCGTAGGGATCGCTCCCTCCGGGACACCCTGGTCCACTCCTCCATCACCCCCTACTCCTCAACCCCCTCCTATGGCACAACCCCTTGCCCACGCAAAAGATGCAACACCTGCCCCTTCACTTCCTCTCTCCTCACCGTCCAAGGACCCAAACACTCCTTTCAAGTGAAGCAGCATTTCACTTGCATTTCCCCCAACTTAGTCTACTGCATTCGTTGCTCCCAATGTGGTCTCCTCTACATTGGAGAGACCAAACGTAAACTGGGCGACCGCTTTGCAGAACACCTGCGGTCTGTCCGCAAGAATGACCCAAACCTCCCTGTCGCTTGCCATTTTAACACTCCACCCTGCTCTCTTGCCCACATGTCTGTCCTTGGCTTGCTGCATTGTTCCAGTGAAGCCCAACGCAAACTGGAGGAACAACACCTCATCTTCCGACTAGGGACTTTACAGCCTTCCGGACTGAATATTGAATTCAACAACTTTAGGTCGTGAGTCCCCTCCCCCATCCCCACCCCCTTTCTGTTTCCCCCTTCTCTTTTTTTTTTTTCCCAATAAATTATAAAGATTTTCCTTTTCCCACCTATTTCCATTATATAAAATAAAAAAAAACCCACTAGAGCTATACCTTGAGTGCCCTACCATCCATTCTTAATTAGCACATTCGTTTAGATAATATCACCAACTTTATCTTTAACACCTATGTGTTCTATTGTACTATTGTTGTTGACATCTTTTGATATTCTGCTTCTATCACTGCTTGTTTGTCGCTACAACCACACCAACCCCCTCCACCTCTCTGTCTCTCTATCTCTCCGCCCCCCACACACACACCTTAAACCAGCTTATATTTCAGCTCTTTCCTGGACTCGAACTCAAGTTCTGTCGAAGGGTCATGAGGACTCGAAACGTCAACTCTTTTCTTCTCCGCCGATGCTGCCAGACCTGCTGAGTTTTTCCAGGTAATTCTGTTTTTGTTATCAATCTAGCAAACCTCCTCTGAACTGCCTTCAACACTTTTAAATGTTCCTTAACACAGTATTTAAGTTGCAGTCTCACCAATGCCCTGTATAACTGAAGCATAACTTCTTTACTTTAATGTTCAATTCCTCTCACAATAAAGGACAGCATTTCATCAGCCTTCTTAATTACTTAACAAAAACAGAATTACCTGGAAAAACTCAGCAGGTCCGGCAGCATCGGCGGAGAAGAAAAGAG
This sequence comes from Carcharodon carcharias, assembly GCF_017639515.1. NCBI lineage: Eukaryota > Metazoa > Chordata > Chondrichthyes > Lamniformes > Lamnidae > Carcharodon > Carcharodon carcharias. The sequence goes on from NC_054503.1 coordinate 8,372,815, forward strand.
TTGACGTTTCGAGTCCTCATGACCCTTCGACAGAACTTGAGTTCGAGTCCAGGAAAGAGCTGAAATATAAGCTGGTTTAAGGTGTGTGTGTGGGGGGCGGAGAGATAGAGAGACAGAGAGGTGGAGGGGGTTGGTGTGGTTGTAGCGACAAACAAGCAGTGATAGAAGCAGAATATCAAAAGATGTCAACAACAATAGTACAATAGAACACATAGGTGTTAAAGATAAAGTTGGTGATATTATCTAAACGAATGTGCTAATTAAGAATGGATGGTAGGGCACTCAAGGTATAGCTCTAGTGGGTTTTTTTTATTTTATATAATGGAAATAGGTGGGAAAAGGAAAATCTTTATAATTTATTGGGAAAAAAAAAGAGAAGGGGGAAACAGAAAGGGGGTGGGGATGGGGGAGGGGACTCACGACCTAAAGTTGTTGAATTCAATATTCAGTCCGGAAGGCTGTAAAGTCCCTAGTCGGAAGATGAGGTGTTGTTCCTCCAGTTTGCGTTGGGCTTCACTGGAACAATGCAGCAAGCCAAGGACAGACATGTGGGCAAGAGAGCAGGGTGGAGTGTTAAAATGGCAAGCGACAGGGAGGTTTGGGTCATTCTTGCGGACAGACCGCAGGTGTTCTGCAAAGCGGTCGCCCAGTTTACGTTTGGTCTCTCCAATGTAGAGGAGACCACATTGGGAGCAACGAATGCAGTAGACTAAGTTGGGGGAAATGCAAGTGAAATGCTGCTTCACTTGAAAGGAGTGTTTGGGTCCTTGGACGGTGAGGAGAGAGGAAGTGAAGGGGCAGGTGTTGCATCTTTTGCGTGGGCAAGGGGTTGTGCCATAGGAGGGGGTTGAGGAGTAGGGGGTGATGGAGGAGTGGACCAGGGTGTCCCGGAGGGAGCGATCCCTACGGAATGCCGATAAGGGGGGTGAAGGGAAGATGTGTTTGGTAGTGGCATCATGCTGGAGTTGGCGGAAATGGCGGAGGATGATCCTTTGAATGCGGAGGCTGGTGGGGTGATAAGTGAGGACAAGGGGGACCCTATCATGTTTCTGGGAGGGAGGAGAAGGAGTGAGGGCGGATGCGCGGGAGATGGGCCGGACACGGTTGAGGGCCCTGTCAACGACCGTGGGTGGAAAACCTCGGTTAAGGAAGAAGGAGGACATGTCAGAGGAACTGTTTTTGAATGTAGCAACATCGGAACAGATGCGACGGAGGCGAAGGAACTGAGAGAATGGGATGGAGTCCTTACAGGAAGTGGGGTGTGAGGAGCTGTAGTCGAGATAGCTGTGGGTGTCGGTGGGTTTGTAATGGATATTGGTGGACAGTCTATCACCAGAGATTGAGACAGAGAGGTCAAGGAAGGGAAGGGAAGTGTCAGAGATGGACCACGTGAAAATGATGGAGGGGTGGAGATTGGAAGCAAAATTAATAAATTTTTCCAAGTCCTGACGAGAGCATGAAGCAGCACCGAAATAATCATCGATGTACCGGAGAAAGAGTTGTGGAAGGGGGCCGGAGTAGGACTGCAACAAGGAATGTTCCACATACCCCATAAAGAGACAGGCATAGCTGGGGCCCATGCGGGTACCCATAGCCACACCTTTTATTTGGAGGAAGTGAGAGGAGTTGAAGGAGAAATTGTTCAGCGTGAGAACAAGTTCAGCCAGACGGAGGAGAGTAGTGGTGGATGGGGATTGTTCGGGCCTCTGTTCGAGGAAGAAGCTAAGGGCCCTCAGACCATCCTGGTGGGGGATGGAGGTGTAGAGGGATTGGACGTCCATGGTGAAGAGGAAGCGGTAGGGGCCAGGGAACTGGAAATTGTTGATGTGACGTAAGGTGTCAGAGGAATCACGGATGTAGGTGGGAAGGGACTGGACAAGGGGAGAGAGAAGGGAGTCAAGATAACGAGAAATGAGTTCTGTGGGGCAGGAGCAAGCTGAGACGATCGGTCTACCGGGGCAATTCTGTTTGTGGATTTTGGGTAGGAGATAGAAGCGGGCCGTCCGAGGTTGGGCAACTATCAGGTTGGAAGCTGTGGGAGGGAGATCCCCAGAGGAGATGAGGTCAGTGACAGTCCTGGAAACAATGGCTTGATGTTCAGTGGTGGGGTCATGGTCCAGGGAGAGGTAGGAGGAAGTGTCTGCGAGTTGACGCTCAGCCTCCGCGTGGTAGAGGTCAGTGCGCCAGACAACAACAGCACCACCCTTGTCAGCGGGTTTGATGACAATGTCAGGGTTGGACCTGAGAGAATGGAGTGCAGTAAGTTCAGAGAGAGACAGGTTAGAATGGGTGAGAGGAGCAGAGAAATTGAGACGACTAATGTCGCGCCGACAGTTCTCAATGAAAAGATCGAGAGAAGGTAAGAATCCAGAGGGAGGGGTCCAGGTGGAGGGAGAATATTGAAGATGGGTAAAAGGATCCGTTGAACTGGGAGAGGACTCCTGCCCAAAGAAGTGAGCCCGGAGACGAAGACGGCGGAAGAAGAGTTCAGTATCATGCCGAGCCCGAAATTCATTGAGGTGAGGGCGTAAGGGTATGAAACTAAGTCCTTTGCTGAGCACTGAACGTTCAGCATCGGAGAGGGGAAGGTCAGGGGGTATAGTGAATACACGGCTGGGGTTGGGATTGGAAGATGGGGTGGGGACGGAGGGACAGGCAGGGGTGGAGGGTCCTAGATGGGTGTTGGTGTCGATGAGTTGTTGGAGCTTGCGTTCCTTAGCACTTGAGAGAAAGCGAAAAAGTTTCTTGTTGAGGCGTCGGATGAGCCGAAGGATAAAATGAAACTGGGGGCACGCGCAGCTTTGAAAAAGGGTACGGCGGTGCTGCTGGAGGGAGAGGTCGAGTGTGTTCATATGGCGGCGCATGGCACTGAGAGTGGATTTCAGAATGTGACGGGAACAGCAGTCCGAGAAACGTTTTATGTCCCGGAGATACCTGTAATCCTGGGTGGGTTCGAAACATGAGGGGTGGAATTTCAGTTGAAATCCATGTGGGGTAAGTCGGAGACGGAGACAGTCACTGAGAAAGGAGATATGGCTGTGAAAGCGGGTTTTAGTAAACACCTTGTCAAACACTAGGAGAGAAATGGAAAGCAATGAAGGTGAACAAGGCAACAGAGAAATCCGGAAATCTTGTCGCAGAGAGGAACAGAACTTCTTCAAGGAGGTAGGCATTTCTTGAAGAGCAGTGGCAGTCAATTAAACACAGAGATAAAAACAAAAAAACTGCGGATGCTGGAAATCCAAAACAAAAACAGAATTACCTGGAAAAACTCAGCAGGTCCGGCAGCATCGGCGAAGAAAAGAGTTGACGTTTCGAGTCCTCATGACCCTTCGACAGAACTTGAGTTCGAGTCCAGGAAAGAGCTGAAATATAAGCTGGTTTAAGGTGTGTGTGTGGGGGGCGGAGAGATAGAGAGACAGAGAGGTGGAGGGGGTTGGTGTGGTTGTAGCGACAAACAAGCAGTGATAGAAGCAGAATATCAAAAGATGTCAACAACAATAGTACAATAGAACACATAGGTGTTAAAGATAAAGTTGGTGATATTATCTAAACGAATGTGCTAATTAAGAATGGATGGTAGGGCACTCAAGGTATAGCTCTAGTGGGTTTTTTTTTTATTTTATATAATGGAAATAGGTGGGAAAAGGAAAATCTTTATAATTTATTGGGAAAAAAAAAGAGAAGGGGGAAACAGAAAGGGGGTGGGGATGGGGGAGGGGACTCACGACCTAAAGTTGTTGAATTCAATATTCAGTCCGGAAGGCTGTAAAGTCCCTAGTCGGAAGATGAGGTGTTGTTCCTCCAGTTTGCGTTGGGCTTCACTGGAACAATGCAGCAAGCCAAGGACAGACATGTGGGCAAGAGAGCAGGGTGGAGTGTTAAAATGGCAAGCGACAGGGAGGTTTGGGTCATTCTTGCGGACAGACCGCAGGTGTTCTGCAAAGCGGTCGCCCAGTTTACGTTTGGTCTCTCCAATGTAGAGGAGACCACATTGGGAGCAACGAATGCAGTAGACTAAGTTGGGGGAAATGCAAGTGAAATGCTGCTTCACTTGAAAGGAGTGTTTGCTGTACCTGCATAGTACCTTTTTGTGACTCATGTGCTAGAACATTTAGATCCCCCTGCACCTGGGAACGCAACAGTTGTTCTCCGTTTAAATAATACTCTGCTATTTTATTCTTCCTGCCAAAGTGAACAATTTCACATTTTCTCACATTATACTCCATCTGCCAGATTTTTGCCCACTCACTCAACCTATCTATATCTGTCCGCAACCTCCTTATGTCCTCTTCACAACATACTTTCCTGCCTATCTTTGTGTCATTTGCAAATTTAGCTACTGAAGTGGGGCTTTAGAGACTTACAACAATTATGGGGTTAAAATGATTCTTGAACGCTAAGCTTATTAGGTGCAAAAGCAACAAAGCAACTTTATTGTACACGAGAGTCACACGGTTTGTTTCAGTAAATGAATATCACAATCATAACCAATATCACAAACATCCCCTGAGGACATCCCGCTCGATGTTTGGTGCTTAGCATCCACTTTGATCCTGCAAGGCTGTCCTGGACAGACACCAGTGCTGATGTTATTTCTACAACTAAAAACAATGGAGCCTGCCCATGTGAGCTATCCCTGGCTCCAAGGCTGATCTGTGTGTGGAGGATTTCTCTCCTTCCATGACAGGGATGCATGGATGTTGTCTGGGGCCATTTGGTTGTGACAGTTGCCTCCTCCATTTCTTAATTAGATTACATGATGGTATTTATCCTGTGTCATAGTTGTGCTGTCCCAAATTCCAGTCCTTTTTAATGGTATCAGTTCTGTTGTAGGCGGCACTATGATTGAAACGCAATTAGAATAATTTATAAATTGCTTGAAACTGTATTGTTGGAGAAGACTCCTGGTTTGCCAATAGAGATTGTCTCCCGACCAGTGTAAAAAATAAAGGCTGCTTGACATTTCTACACCATAAGCTTTTATTTTCTGCAATAACTTTGATGTGGCACCTTATCAAATCCAAGTACAGCACATCTACAGGCTCCCCTTTGTCCATAGCGCACGTTGCTCCTTCAAAGAACTCGAATAAATTGGTTAAACATGATTCCCCTTTCACAAAAGCATGCTGGCTCTTCCTGATTATCTTGAGTTTCTTGTACACCTAAACAATTCAACAAGGACCACTAGTAGCAGAAAGGGAGCCACAATTCAACAATGCTGTTTGGCTCCAGGGGCACTTTGTATCATTTACTGTAGGCATGAAGCAATTTGAGTTACCATTAATCCTTTGACATACATTAAAAGGAAGAGCACTGGGATTAACTTTAGGAATCAACACCCTGTTCACCCAACAGAAGCATTTATCAAGAATTCAAGCTTGCAGGTCAGCATGCCCTGTGTGATTCTGCATTCAATAATGGTACAGCTGACAGTGTCCTCCATGTTTAAATTCCCAAGCCACATTCCTCTCGTGGAGGCTCTGTGCCAGGGGCACTAATGTGTAAAGTGTATCCAATTATTCTGTCAATGTGCCTTTGTCATGTCGTTCTCTGAGCTACAGCCCTGGATCCCAGTATTTGCTAAGACATCTCCCATTTGGGTCAGTCCCTAGCACACTAATATACAGGAAGATTTCAGAATTGAGGGTTGTTACTGTCACTTGCGCTTTATAAGACACTTTCCAGACAAGACAACTGTAATTATTTAAACCAATGCAGCCAGTGTGTGAGTACTGATTTACTAAATCACCTTGCCACAGCTTGGTAGCACATGGATCCCTGTGATTATTTTTAATTCATTCATGGGATGTGGGCTTCACTGGCTGGGCCAGCATTTATTGCCCATCTCAAGTTGCCCATCCCTAGTTGCCCTTGCAAAGGTGGTGGTGAATTGCCTTCTTGAACCACTGCAGAGGAATAAGTACTGACCTCTGACAGATTGGTGCATGAGGTCAAAGAGCCAGAGAAATGTACTTTCCAAAAAGGATAGAGTGTAAAACTGCAGTAACATTAGGAAGTAACATGCAACCATTCTGGGTCAATGAATGGTTTTAAAGGAAGCTGCGCAGTAGCAGATTGGTGTGACTCTCCTTTTTAAGTGTTCCTCTTCTCAATGAAAGGTTCATCAACTCCTCTATGTTATGTTCTATTTAGGAACTGCTAAATTCAGGAGCTGACCACAGTGGGCACAGAGATGTGGCAATTAATCTGTGGCATAGTTCACCAATGAAATTTGAGTTTAAGTTCACCAGAGCAATTTGAATTCAATTAATAAATTTGGAATATAAAACCAGTCTCAGTGATGGTGACTTTGACAACTATTCTCAACTGTTCTTAAAACCCATCTGGTTCACTAAAGTCCTTCAGGGAAGGAAATCTGCCATCCTTACCTGGTCTGGCCTACAAGTGACTCCAGACCCACAGCAATGTGATTGACTCTTAACTGCCCTCTGAAATGGCCGAGCAAGCCATTCAGTTCCAGGGCACTTAGGGATGGGCAACAAATACTGGACTTGCCAGCGATGCCCACATGCCATGAAAGCAATAATAAAAAAAAAATCACTGGAGGTAATCTTTCCAACAAATTAACACATTTCCAACATATTAAAAGGTATGCCACTTTTATTTCAAAACCTGAACACAACCATCAAAAAATAGATCATCTTTTTGCACTGGGACAGTGAAGAATGGCTGATATACATACCTTTGCAATAAGAGTCACTTTACCAGATGTCAGCTGTGGCTTAGTGGATTCCTCTTTCTTCCTACATTACACAGTGACTACATTTCAAAGATAATTGATTGGCTGTAAGACATCCAATGGTCGTGAAAGATGTTATGTAAATGCAAGTCTTTCTTTCTTTCCGAGTCAGTAAGTTGCGCATTCAGGTTCTACTGTAGAGACTTGAGTACATAATCTTGACATGTAGTACTGTTGGAGGTATTGTCTTTTGGATGAGATGTTAAACTGAGGCCCTGCCTGACCTCTCAGATGCACATTAAAGGATCCATGGCCACTGTTCTGAAATTGATCAGGGAAATTCTCTGTGGTGTCTTGGCCAATATTCATCCTTCAACCAATATCATTAAAAATAAGGTTATCTGTTCATTATCATATTGCTATGTGTGGGAGCTAGTTGTGTGCAAATTGGCTGTCCTGTTTCCTATACTACTTCAGTGACTACACTTAAAATGTATTTCATTGTCTGTGAACCACTTTGGGATGCTCTGAGGTGATCAAAGACACTGGAGAAATGCAAGATTTTCTTTCCTTAATTGTGTGAAGCATTTTGAGTCACTGCAATGATAAAGACAAAATAAATACAAGTTCCGAAGTATTAGTAATTTCAGCCCCACTGTGTCTAAGAGCATTAGGGAAGATAATTACAATTAGTAGATACAGTAATTAACACAGTATGCTTCATCGACAGTGCTTTCTCAAAAGAGAGTGTTAGTGTAGGTCCCTCACATGGACAAGCTCAACAATCCCTTCAACCAATTCACCTAATGATGTCAAATTGAACCAATTAAACAGGAACATTCCAATAAAATCAACAGAGAGAATAAAATATTAATCAGAATCTTTCAAATCTGCTAATTATTTGAAGGGGTCCTGAGGCAGAGCAGTCTTTTGCACTTGAAACCACTGAGGGAGTAAAATTTTAAGCACATAAGTAGCAGGCTATGAGTGAAGATGTCACTCCTCTTCAATCGTGAGACAAGATTCCCAATTTTAACTGGCCCACCTGGCAGAAAGCAGGAGAGAAGAGCAGTTAAAATGAGGCCAGTCACTGATCCTACTACCTTCCTGTCATGTCCCAGTGTTAACTGCTCCACTGAGCTGGAGAGCAGGACACCCACAGGAAGGAACCCAGGTTTGATTTACATATGCAAATCAGGTCCACAAGGTATCCTGCTATTAAAATCATCAGGGTCACCATGTCCCTGACCTGGCTGAATGTACCATTCATTACTGCAGCCTTCCGTGTAAAGATCAAGGCGCAAGTATATTTAGACTTAAATCAAAATCCTACCAATCTGTTCTGAAAGACATAAAAGATTCCATAGCACTACTTGAAATTGAGGAGGGAGCTCATTTTGGAGCCCTGGTCAACAACTGTCCCTCCACCAGCATTATCAAAATACAGAGTAATTTGCCATTCCTACTTGTGGGATCTTGCTATGTTCACATTGCTGACACTGTTTGGTTATATAATTTTGCGTCAAGTGTTTGTTGGTATTTTGTTGATGTCTTTGAGCATTATGTAAATAGAAAATCCAATATTTTTGGGGGCATTATTCTTGTTCCACAGTCACTACTTCATCAGGAACCCTCTGGCTAAAGTATAACAGGCAAGTAGGTGCAGCTCCAGGGAAATGCTCAGCCAAAGATTTCTTTCCTTTATGTTCAAGCTCAGGTGTTGATCCTTGAACAGATCCAAGGTGATCTAGAAGCTGAAGAATTCAGCTGTGTATAGAATAACAGTTCAGCACAAGATTCACACATTCTCTCAACAAGCAGAGTGCGGATTAAAATTCTAACACCCTCATCAGCCATGACTGAACCATTGTGAGGAACCAAGGCCACATCTAAACCTGCTGATTCCACCAAAGTTCCTCAAGTCCAGGACTGCACTATAATGGGAATATATTTTAATTCAAGATGAATGGCAGGAATAACTTTCTGGCTGAAATATTCATTTCATCAGCAGAACACAAAAGCCCAAAATTAATTTCAGATGAGGAATGGAAAAGATTATCTTCAAGATGAATGACTTTCCACAGCAATAACCTGAATACAAAGTAGAACCTAACATTCTCAGTCCCACTCACTGCTCTTCTACTTTTGATATTGACGTTACACTTATAACGAAAGGGAGGAAGACATGTGTGTGGTACAGGAGTCACAACTCAACAATGAATCAGGAAACAGTTTGGGCTGCACTATCACTCTCAGCTGATTTGTCTCAGACATTAATGACTTATTTTCAATTTCTTTTCTCCTGCACGTATTTATTTGAAAGGAAATATAATTTCTTCACAATATAGAATAAGTTTTTTACTTATTTGAGGAACCAGCTTCTGTTCAAACTCCAACCCATTCCTCCTCCTCGCACTATAGACATCTTTTCACTGCCTAATAACTGATACATGCTGTGAACAAGACAGACGTATGGATTCTTTCAGACTTTTACCAATGATCTTTAAGACTAGTCTCTGTTTATTCATTCTTTCATTCACCTCCCTTCCCAGTTGCACCTCATTTTATCTAAAACTCCCATCCATTGAACTTCAAATATTATGCTGACGGTGTCATCAAAACCCCTCGACTAGATTTCAGTCTGTAGCTCACTCCTGGGTATCTATTATTCCATATATAAACCACCTCGAACCCCTCAATTAGATTCTGGTCTGTAACTCACTCCACGGTATCTGTTTTTCCATATATAATCCACCTCGAACCCCTCGATTAGACTCCAGTCTGTAACTCACTCCCCAGTATCTGTTATTCTATATATAAACCCCCCCAAACCCCTCGATTAGATTCCAGTCTGTAACTTACTCCCAAGGATCTGTTATTCTATATATAAACTACTCCGAAATCCTCGATTGCTTCGATTAAATTCCGTCTGTAACTCACTCCCGCATATCTGTTATTCTATGTGTAAACCACTCCAAACCATCGGTTAGATTTCAGTCTGTGACTCACTCCCAGGTATCTGTTATTCTTTTTATGAACAACCTGAACAACTTAATTAGATGTTAAAAACAAAAAACTGCGGATGCTGGAAATCCAAAACAAAAACAGAATTACCTGGAAAAACTCAGCAGGTCTGGCGAAGTTTCTTGTTGAGGCGTCGGATGAGACGAAGAATAAAATGAAACTGGGGTACGCACAACTTTGAAAAAGGGTGCGCCGGTGCTGGCTATATATAGCCAGACCTGCTGAGTTTTTCCAGGTAAATCTGTTTTAATTAGATTTTATTGGAAATCTTACTTATCTGGTTCTCATTGAAAATTTTTTAAAATTCTTTCATGGGATGTAGGCATCATTGGCTAGGGCAGCATTTATTGTCCATTCTTAACCACCCTCAAGATGGTGGTGATGAGCTGCCTTCTTGAACGGCTGCAGTCCATGTGGTGTAGATACGCCCACAGTGTTGTTAGGGAGGGAGTTCCAGGACTTTGACCCAGTGACAGCGAAGGAACGGCGATATATTTCCAAGTCAGGATTGTGTACAGCTTAGAGGGGAACTTGCAGGTGGTGGTGTCCCCATGTATCTGCTGCCCATGTCCTAGGTGGTAGAGGTTGCGGGTTTGGAAGGTACTGTTGAAGGAGCTTTGGTGAGAAGCTGCAGTGCATCTTGTAGATGGTACACACTGCTGCTACTGTGCGTCGGTGGTGGAGGGAGTGAATGTTGAAGGTAGTGGATGGAGTGCCAATCAAGCGGGCTGCTTTGTCCTGGATGGTATTAAGCTTCTTGAGTGTTGTTGGAGCTGCACTCATCCAGGAAAGTGAAGAGTATTCCATCACACTTCTGACTTGTGTGCCTTGTAGATGGTGGATAGACCTTGGGGAGTCAGGAGATGAGTTCCTCTGTGCAGAATTCCCAGCCTCACACGTGCTCTTGTAGCCACAGTATGATTATGGCTGGTCACATTCAGTTTCTAGTCAATGGTAACCTCCAGGATGTTTATAGTGGGGGATTCTGTGATGGTAATGCCATTGATTGTCAAGGGGAGATGGTTGGATTCTCTCCTGCTGGAGATGGTCATTGCCTTGTGAGGCGCGAATGTTACTTGCACTTATCAGCCCAAGCTTGAATGTTGTCCAGGTCTTGCTGCATTTGGGCACAGATTGCTTCAGTATCTGAGGAGTTGAGAATGGTGCTGAACATTGTGCAATCATCAGCGAACATCCCCACTTCTGACCTTATGATGGAGGGAAGGTCATTGATGAAGTAGCTGAAGATGATTGGGCCTTGGACACTACCCTGAGGAACTCCTGTAGTGATGTCCTGGAACTGAGATGATTGACCTCCAATAACCGCAACCATTTTCCTTTGTGCCAGGTACGACTCCAACCAACAAAGAGTTCCCCCCAACCCCCCCGATTCCCATTGACTCCAGCTTTGCTAGGGCTCTTTGATGCCACACTCGGTCAAATGCTGCCTTGATATCACTCTCACCTCATCTCTTGAGTTCAGCTCTTTTGTCCATGTTTCGACTAAGGCTGTAATGAGGCCAGGAACTGAGTGACCCTGGTGGAACCCAAACTGAGTGTCAGTGAGCAGGTTATTGCTCTGTAAGTGTCGCTTGATTTTTTAAAAATTCATTTGTGGGATGTGGACATTGCTGGCTAGGCCAGCATTTATTGCCCATCCCTAATTGCCCTTGTTCAGAGGGCATTTAAGAGTTAACTCCATTGCTGTGGGTCTAGAGTCACATATAGGCCAGACCAGGTAAGGGTCACAGATTTCCTTCCCTAAAGGGGATTTGTGAACCAGATTGGTTTTTACAACAATCGACAATGGTTTCATGGTCATCAATATGCTATTAATTCCAGACTTTTTTTTTGTGGAATTCAAATTCCACCATCTGCCATGGTGGGATTCAAACTCAGTCTCTGGATTACTAGTCTAGCAACAATACCACTATGGCATTGCTTTTCCCTTTAGCACTGTCGATACACTTTCCATCGCTTTATTGATGATCGAGAGACGATTGATTGGGTGATAATTGGCCAGCTTGGATTTGACCGACTTTGTGCGGACAGGACATACTTGAGCAATTTTCCACATTGCCCGATATATGTCAGTTTTATAGCTGTTCTGGAATGGCTTGGCTAAGAGCACAGCTAGTTCTGGAGCACAAGTCTTCAGTGCTATTGCTGATTGTTGTCAGGATCCATAGCCTTTGCAGTATCCACTGCCTTCAGCTGTTTCTTGATATCATGTGGAATGAATCAAATTGGCTGAAGACAGGCATCTGTGATGCTGGGAACCTACGGAGGAGGCTGAAATGGATCATCCATTTGGCATTCTGGCTGAAGGTTGTTGCAAATGCTTTTGTACTGATGTGCTGGGCTCCCCGATCTTTGAGGATAGGGATATTTGTGGAGCCTGCTCCTCCAGTGAGTCATTTAATTGTCCACCACCATTCATGACTGGATGTGGCAGGACTGCAGAGCATAGATCTGCTCTGCTGGTTGTGGGATTGCTTAGATCTGTCCATTGCATGCTGCTTTCGCTGTTTGGCATGAATGTAGCTGTAGCTTCACCAGGTTGACACCTCATTTTTTTGGTGCGCTGGGTGCTGCTCCTGGCATGCCCTCCTGCATTCTTCATTGAACCACAGGTTGATGGTAATGGTAGAGTGGGGGATATGCCACGCCATGAAGTTTCAGATTGTGGTTGTATACAATTCTGCTGCTGCTGATGGCCCACAGCACCTCATGGTTGCCCAATTTTGAGATGCTAGATCTGTTCAAAATCTATCCCATTTAGAACGGTGGAAGTGCCACACAACATGATGGAGGGTATCATCAATGTGAAGACTGGATTTCATCACCACAAGGACTGTGCAGTGGTCACTCCTACCAATACCGTCATGGACAAATACATGTGTTTTTGGTGAGGATGAGGTCAAGCGTGTTTTTCCCTTGCCACCTGCCAAAGACCCAGTCTAACAGCTATGTCCTTTAGGACTTGACCAGCTCGGTTAGTAATGGTGCTACCAAGCCACTTTTGGTGATGGACATTGAAGTCCCCTACCCAGAGTACATTCTGTGCCCTTGCCGCCCTCAGTGCTTCCTCTATGGTGTTCAACATAGAGAAGCACTGATTCATCAGCTGAGGGGGTGAGGGGCATGGCAGTAGGTGGTAATCAACAGGAGGATTCCTTGCCCATGTTTGACCTGATGCCATGAGACTTCAAAGTCAATGTTGAGAACTCCCAGAGCAACTCCCTCCCAACTATATACCGCTGTGTCACCACCTCTGCAAGGATGGTGAGACATGATCTGTAAGGTATGATTCCGTGAGTATATCAGGCTGTTGCTTGACTAGTCTGTGTGATAGCACTCCCAATTTTCACACAAACCCCCAGATGTTAGTAAGGAGGACTTTGCAGAGACGACAGACAAACTGTCCTGTCTGTGAGTTTGCCATTGTCGTTTCCGGTGCCTAGGACAATCCCAGGTGATTCATTCCTTTTTGTAGGCTTTGATACAACTGAGTGGCTTGCTGGGCCATTTCAGACCACATTGCTGGGGGTCTGGAGTCATAGGCCGAGGACTTTAGTGACATGGTCATTATTATGAATACTATATTACAAATACAGATCTATTAACTGAATTTAAATTCCACCAGCTGCCATGGTGGGATTCGAACCCATGTCCCCAGACCATTAGCCTGGCCCTCTGGATTATTAGTCCGACGACATTACCATTACGCCACCGCCTTCCCATGCATTTATTTTCAAACAGCTTCCACTGATCGTGATCGGGCAGGAACTTTGGTTGGTCACCCTCCTGCCTTACTGGTGAGCAATAAAAGCAGCTGAAGTGCCCTTTCTAAATCACTGGCTAAAATCAGCTAACTCAACACAGGAAAGGGCCTGGTTAACTCTGGACTTGATTATTTCAACATAATCCTGACCAACATCCCAGGTTCTACCCTCTGTGAACTTGAGATCATCCTAAACTCTGCCTGTCAGTATCCTAACTCTCACCAAATTCCAAACATTCATCATCACTGTGCTCGCTGACCCACAGTGACTCCTGCTCAAGCAACATCTTGATTTTAAAATTCTCATCTTTATTTTCAAAGCCCTCCTTGGCCATGTTCTTTACCTGTCTCTGAATCTCTTCCAGCTTCCCAATCCCCTGAGATTTCAGCACCCTTTTGGTCTTTTGAGCATCCCTAATTTCAAATGCTCCATCTCTGGCTATGCCTTCAGCTGCCTGGGCCCTGAGCTATGAAAGTCCCTCCCTAAACTTCCCTGACTCTCTCTCTCTCTAACGTGTTCCTTAAGACCAACCTCTTTGGTCACCTGTCCCTAATATCTCTTTCTGTGGCTTGGGGTCAACTTTTGCTTTATAATGCAAGGTTCTGATCTTTATAATGTATCATATTGACTTTTAGTCTCCTTGACAACCCTCTAAGATCCGTGTGCTCTTCCAATTATGGCCTTTGAGCATCCCCTGAATTCATCATTTCACCATCGGCAGCTGTGCCTTCAGCTGCCTGGGCCCTAAGCTCCAGAATTCTCTTCCAAAACCTCCCAGCCCACCCTCTCCTCCTTTGAGACAATCCTTAAAACCAACTCTTTTGACTAAACGGCTGATCATCTACCATAATATATCCTTATGTGGCCCAGTATCAAATTTGGTTTGATAACCTTCCTGTGAAGCACCCTGGCACATTTTACTTGTTAAAGATGCTATATAAATGAAAGTTATTGTTGTTGTTGAATCAGGACCTTCTGGTCTATGTGGTTAGTAATACACTTGTGGTATTTTTACCCACTACAGGAGCTTACGAAACCAAACTATTTAAAAAAGGAACAGGAGGTAGTCAGTTATGATCAGATCAGCCATGATCTTATTGAATGGTGGAGCAAGCTTGAAAGGCCAAGTGGCCTACTCCTGTTCCTAGTTCTTATGTATGTATGTATTCAGCTTCACGAGCCTGTTCCACTATTCAATTAAATCATGGCTGATCTGTAGCCAAACTCTATTTAGCCACCTTTAATCCATATCCCTTGATAATCCCTTAATAAAAATCTATCCATCTCACCCTTCAAAATTTCAACTGACTCAGCATCCACAGCTTTTTGGGAGAGTGAAATGCAGAAATATTCAACTCATAAACTGCCTAACTCTTATCTTAAGATTAAGTCCCATCGTTGTGATTTCCTCAACCAGAGAAAATAGTCTCTATCTAACCTACTCAATCTCTTTATGATTTTAAATGGTCAAAAGCAGCTCAAGGAGTCTTTCTGGAAATCTCTAAGTAGAATTGATCCCTTGATCTAGGGTCATCCGTAAGGAATGAGATAGCAGATGGGGAAGAATAGAGAGACTAATAAAGATTTGTAAGTGCCAAAAGTGTCTTTTTAAAATGAATGGTAATGGTTGGGCTTCTACACAGTGAAAATCAAGATTCCTGGGTCTGAGATTTTCTCTCTTCAGAATACTAGAGGCATACTGGACCAAACCTACTACAACATGACAGAACCAAAATTATTGTTTTGTTGTCCACTCATTTTGAAATTCAGTCCCAACATTTTGTAAAATTAACAGCTTATACACTGTCCCAAGGAAATGTAACAGCCTTAAAGCTGGCAAGCTGCATTACCCTTGTGACACCTGTGGGTGTGTTTCTCTGTTGTCCAACCTTACACCGCCTCTGAGCAAGGGTACCAACTTTATGCTTACTAATATATTTATAGGAGTTTTGTACTGGTGCCTGTCAGATACTGGTTTGGATACCCAGGATAGGATTTTGGGTCAGGGCCTTCATGTGGGGGTCAAATGGGAGTTAAGACCTCGCACTGAGTGGGAAACAGTTACCAAGCCATTATTTTCCCTGAGTTGACCAATTACTGACCAAAAGCGGGCTCACCATCCAATTAAGGATGCTGGGTGGGCTCTCGAACCTGGCCAACAGAACGCCCTCCAGGTCAGAAGGAGAAGCAGCCTGCCATTTCAGATAAGGGAGAGGGAGCGGGCACTTCCACCTTGAAATGCCTTCTCTGCAACTTTGAAAACTTTCAAAATAAAAAATGGTCACAGCAGCTGGGTCACCATCGTGGGGGGGGAGGTTGCCCCGCCACAGGACTCCCTGTGGCCGCAGCTATAACCAGACAGATGGGTCCTCAAAGCCCGCCTGCAGCACTGACCATCCCACACGCAGCCCCTGCCCACCAGCAGAAAGCTGCCTTGAGGCAGCTAACCTAGTTCCCGATGCCTTCGGGGCCTTCTGGTCACCTGAAAAATTCCACTTGATCTCTGACAATTGGACTTAAAGGGCCACTTACTCACCTTAATTGGCTATTTTCAGCTTGCAGGTGGGTAGCCCTTCTGTTGCTGAGCCCTCCTCCAGGAAGATGATCCACAGGGACGATGGTGTCGGCAAACCAGCGAAAATTTTGCCCCCAGATTCAATTCAAAAAAGACAACTCCAAGACGAGTGCTATTACATCCTTGAACTGACCCAATCGAAATCACTACTTCCACAAAGAGAAGTGAAGCCACTGCCAGTTTATTTTTTCACCCCAGATCAAATGTCGAATTGCACCACTACTTTGAACCATTACAGATCATTCAGGCCAAATTTAAACCCAATTTTGAAGGACATTATTTTTAGCTGGGCCAACCTAAATCTCTCAAATTCCAAAAGTGGATTGCGCTGCCTGAAAAGGTGGCAGAAGCAGATTCAGCAGTGACTTTCAGAAGGGAATTTGATATGTACTAACAAAGAAAGAATTTGCAGGGATTTGGGGTAAGAGATGGGCTAATTGGTAGCTGTTTCAGGAGTCAGCATGGACACAATGGGCTGAATGGTCTCCTTCTGTGCTGTATGATTCCATACCTCCTGTTGCTCTGCATATCCTCAATGGATTCATAAGATAGTGTGCTACTCTCAAGATCCCATATTCTGAGGAACTCCTCACTTCCCTCAGTCTACCTACCCTCCTCCAATCAGGACTTTTCAAACCCAGGTCAATTACACCTAACCATTATTTCTGGACTAAACTCACTTGCTCTTCTTTTCTATCCACCCTGCATGGTGTCTGACACCATGTGCCGCAGCCCTTCTCCTGATTTCTCAAGTACAAAACACTATCATCAGACCCACTATTGAAGCTTCAGAAGTCTCGTAAACAGTAAACCAGTGAAGCTCAACGCAAACTGGAGGAACAGCGCCTCATCTTCCGACTTGGCACTTTACAGCCTTCCAGACTGAGTTCAGCAACTTCAGATCATGAACTCTCTCCTCCATCCCCACCCCTTTCCGATCCCCCGTTTTAAAATAATTTATAATTTTTTTAAAATATATTTTTCTTTTCCCACCTATTTTAAAATTTATTTTGATCTATTGTTTTATCTCCACCTTTTAGCCCATTTCGATCCCTTCCCCCCAACCCACCCCCACTAGGGGCCATCTGCCACTTGCTTATCCTGCTTGCTACCCTTAATGTCCCCATTAGCACATTCCTTAGATAATATCACCACTGTCAACACCCCTTTGTCATTTTGTCTATGACATCTTTGGCAATCTCTTCTTTGCCTCCACCTATCACTGGTCCTCTATCCAGCTCTACCTGTCTCACCCCACTCTACCAGCTTATATTTCACCTCATTTCTCTATTTCCTTAATTCTGATGAAGAGTCATACGGACTTGAAACGTCAACTGTATTCTTCTCCGCAGATGCTGTCAGACCTGCTGAGTTTTTCCAGCTATTTTTGTTTTAGTTTCAGATTTCCAGCATCCGCAGTATTTTGCTTTTATCTTAAATATTACATGGCTTTGAGTAATGAGTTAAAACATGGACATAAGTCAGTAAAGTAGAGCCTAAATTATATTAAAAAAGTACATGTAATTGTAAATGACAATGAAGCCATACGGGAAATTATATTACACACTATTAATCAAACTGACAGGCTTAACAAACTCCATCTGATCATACATAATATTTCCTAAATATCATAATTATTCAGACCTTTTTTAAAGCAGAAATCTACTACTCAGTGGCAATAACAGCAGTTATGGGGAATGAGAATTATGTGGAGATGGCACAGTTTGTCGTGCCAGAATAATCTTTAAATAATACCAGCCTGTAAACGCATTGACCATGTAAAATACAATCCATGAACCGGACCGTGAACAACATTATAGAAAAGAATTTCAAACCTGGAATAATGACTATTATTAATAATAATTCCAAACCTAGACTGGCGACAGCAGACAGCTATTAGTAATAGAAACAATACATCTATGTTAAGAAAGGGAAAAATCAAAGTATTACTGAACCAAAAATGTCAAACTTTGCATTTAATGTCAATGCTGTCTTGCTGTAAGGAACATGGGGAGGCATTTTTCACATACAGTAACAAAACCAAAACTCATCGAACCACCTTCTACTTAAACTAATTCTGTCCTAGAATTGCAAAGCTGCCAAATTCCTCACCTCCTGCAGTTTTCCTTTCCGTCCTCAGATTTTTAAAACCGTAAGCTTGACATTACCTAATTCTTACTTCATAATTAACCAAAGCTTCTCCTCGGCTCTCTTAAATGCCTCAAGTGCTCTCCTGCACAATGGGCCTTGCCTCTTCAGCTCAGTTTCTCTGTCCAACCAGAAATGGAAAGCTCTGAGGTGGGTGACATACACAGTAGAAGGCCCACTTCCATCTCTGGTTTGAATTCAGCCCTGATTGACAGTGTGTGCCTTTTCTCTCTGCAAAGTAAAATGAAGTTCAGCAGATCTTTGCCCAATATTGAGTGGGCATGGTTCCACAGAACACGACTGCCTACAGACAAGAGTTAGCAAGAAGCAGTCACTACTGGGGTTGTGAGGTGGGACATTTACTCTGTATCAACTATGCTATGAGTGGCTTTGGGATGCTGATATTTAGAAAACAGTGGATGAAAAAATCCCATCTCTTATATCTCTCATCTTGGGAAGTGTAAAGTCCCTATGAAAAAAAGCAGAGAGGCAAAGAATGATTGTGGATCAAGACCCATTCCAGTGACTTCAGCACAAATCCAGGTTGAGGGAATGTGCACTTTTGGAGGGGCTGTCTTTCAGATGAAACACTAAACCAAGGCTGTCTTCTTTCTCTGATAGACATAAAAGATCTCAAGGTCACTAATTTGAAGCGCAGAGTAAGGGAGTTCTCCTCATTGTCCTAGCCAATATTTATCCCTCAACTAACATCACCAGAACAGATTAATTAGTCATTACTTCACTACTGTTTGTGGAATCTTGCTGTTTGCAAACTGGCTGCTGCATTTCCTACATTACAACAGTGACTGCACTCCGAAAATGCTTCATTGGCTGTGAAGCACCTTTGGGCATTCTGAGGTCATGGAAAGTGCTATATGAATGAAAACTTTTCTTTTTCTTTATCAGCTTTCAATTGGAGAACACTTGGCTGCCACTGTCTCCCTCATCTAGTGTTGAACCTGGGCGGCTCTGCCTGGCCTCAACTTCAAAATGGAAAATTCAAACACACTGTCACTGCATCACAGTGCAATCCTAGCACTTGAAGCAAAATTTTAAATGCTGCTGCTGCTTGTAGCTACTCCAACAGGAAATCTGCTGCCATGATATGTGTCACCCTCGTCTGTCTTACACCATCCTTACACAAAGTAGCTCGTCTGCAACCACTCAGCGATGTCTGTTATCCAGCTATGCCGAGGTTGACCCCTCTTTCTGCTGCCCTCCACTTTGTCCTCTAGAAGAGATCTCTGTAACTTTTCAGCTCTGATCAAATGGCCGAAATACAGAATTTTTTTTCTGGATGTATCTTTTTAGAGATTTTTTTTGTTCTTGCAACTTTATCTAAAAGCTGGGACACAAGAGATGCTCCACACCACACCGCACCAGGACAGGCCAGTGTAGTATGTGCAGAAGAATGTGGGATCCAATGATCGGCAGAAGCCCAGCTGTTAGCCCAGCGGAGTGCAGAACACTTATGTAATAGTGCTGCTCCCCTGCCATACGGTGGGTGTAATTGGTGTGTAAAGTGTCAGTGTCCTCATTTGTCACTCAGTGTGTTTTGAAGGAATGTCAGCTTGTATCAATAGCATACTCAATTTAAATAGATTTCCGTGGAGCAGTCAATAATTCTGTTTACAAGCAGCTTGCAATTTTCCTCTGAACAAAGCAAATCCCGAATGGACTGAACTGTGGACACTGAACTTCAGACAGCACGTATACTAGCACATACTTGTGTATGTAATCAGACATGAACATTGGTTAAAAAAAAGTTGGATCAAACTCAATATTCAAAGGATGATAATTGAATGAAACAGTTTGCCAGGCGAGGCAGTTGCTCAAGAGGCAGGTTAGAGGGGAGACTTGGTAATTTGTTATGAGATAGATGAGCTTCAGAAGCCCCGGAGTCCTATTTCTGTTCTTGTTATTACAGACTAAATTATACCTTAACATTTATATAGCAGCATTGTAATATTAAAAAAAAACCTGAACTAGTATCTCTATCACCACTCCAACTTGACAGGTGTGAGTTTTCAAGGAGTTTTCAGAGTCACTGGGGACCCACCTTACCAGGTGAGTTTCCAATGGGCTGCCAAAGTCACTGGGGTCCCACCTTACCAGGTGAGTTTCCAATGGGCTGCCAAAGTCACTGGGGTCCCACCTTACCAGGTGAGTTTCCAATGGGCTGCCAAAGTCACTGGGGTCCCACCTTACTAGGGTGAGCCACCAAAGGCAGAGTGACACAGAAGGCAAACATGCATTGCGATCTCTGGTGGCATTTATATCTATTCACATGCAGATTGAGCCCTTCACTTCTTTGCAACATGCAATGCATTCTTTAAATTGTCTGCCAATATTGTTCTTTCTCTGGCAACAGGAATGTAGCTGTCCATTTCATAGTGTGAATGTGAAAATTTACAGCTGCAGCCATAAAACATTGCAAAGCTAATCCCACTAGATCAGGCTTGTCCAACCTTTTTGCACGAGGGCCCACATTTCAATTATTTTCCTCACTCAAGTGGCCGATGAGCAAGTTTTGGAAAGATAAGGTTAAGATGACCATTAGAGTGTGTGTGTCTGGCTCACTCCCAGTCTCAGGATGCTCACTCACTCACACTCACCTTACACCCACTGTCTGAATGGGTGAGAGTATGTATTGTTATGGTGGGTGAAGGTGAGTGAGAACCTGAGACTGGGAGTGAGCCAGGTACATACACACACACTCTCTCTCTCATACACACAGTCTCACTGGAGCGGGCACTACCCCGCCCCCCCCACCACAACCCCACCCCCCCCCGCTCTTGCCCTGGGCCCCACTGCCCCCCCCACCATGCTCGCTCCAGGCCCCGGTCCCCCACTCTCTGTGCCCCCCACCCCCCGCAACTCTGGGCCCTGCCGCCCCAACCCGCTCTCACCCTGGGCCCCACACCCCTGCTCTTGTGCCAGGTTCTGGCAACCCCCTGGGATAATTATTGGACAGGACACCAGGATGAACATTCCTTGTTCCAGTCCTACTCCGGCCCCCTTCCACAACTCTTTCTCCGGTACATCGAAGATTACTTCGGTGCCGCTTCATGCTCTTGTCGGGACTTGGAAAAATTTATTAATTTTGCTTCCAATCTCCACCCCTCCATCATTTTCACGTGGTCCATCTCTGACACTTCCCTTCCCTTCCTTGACCTCTCTGTCTCAATCTCTGGTGATAGACTGTCCACCAATATCTATTACAAACCCACCGACTCCCACAGCTATCTCGACTACAGGTCCTCACACCTCGCTTCCTGTAAGGACTCCATCCCATTCTCTCAGTTCCTTCGCCTCCGTCGCATCTGTTCCGGTGATGCTACCTTCAAAAACAGTTCCTCTGACATGTCCTCCTTCTTCCTTAACCGAGGTTTCCCACCCACGGTCGTTGACAGGGCCCTCAACCGTGTCCGGCCCATCTCCCGCGCATCCGCCCTCACGCCTTCTCCTCCCTCCCAGAAACATGATAGGGTCCCCCTTGTCCTCACTTATCACCCCACCAGCCTCCGCATTCAAAGGATCATCCTCCTCCATTTCCGCCAACTCCAGCATGATGCCACCACCAAACACATCTTCCCTTCACCCCCCTATCGGCATTCCGTAGGGATCGCTCCCTCCGGGACACCCTGGTCCACTCCTCCATCACCCCCTACTCCTCAACCCCCTCCTATGGCATCACCCCATGCCCACGCAAAAGATGCAACACCTGCCCCTTCACTTCCTCTCTCCTCACCGTCCAAGGACCCAAACATTCCTTTCAAGTGAAGCAGCATTTCACTTGCATTTCCCCCAACTTAGTCTACTGCATTCGTTGCTCCCAATGTGGTCTCCTCTACATTGGAGAGACCAAACGTAAACTGGGCGACCGCTTTGCAGAACACCTGCGGTCTGTCCGCAAGAATGACCCAAACCTCCCTGTCGCTTGCCATTTTAACACTCCACCCTGCTCTCTTGCCCACATGTCTGTCCTTGGCTTGCTGCATTGTTCCAGTGAAGCCCAATGCAAACTGGAGGAACAACACCTCATCTTCCGACTAGGCACTTTACAGCCTTCCGGACTGAATATTGAGTTCAACAACTTTAGGTCGTGAGCTCCCTCCCCCATCCCCACCCCCTTTCTGTTTCCCCCTTCCTTTTTTTTCCAATAAATTATAAAGATTTTCCTTTTCCCACCTATTTCCATTATTTTTTTTAAAAAAAACACCCCCACTAGAGCTAAACCTCGAGTGCCCTACCATCCATTCTTAATTAGCACATTCGTTTAGATAATATCACCAACTTTAACTTTAACACCTATGTGTTCTTTTATACCATTGTTGCTGACATCTTTTGATGATCTGCTTCTATCACTGCTTGTTTGTCCCTACAACCACACCCCCCCCCACCTCTCTCTCTCTCTCTCTCTCCGCCCCCCACACACACACCTTAAATCAGCTTATATTTCAACTCTTTCTTGGACTCGAACTCAAGTTCTGTCGAAGGGTCATGAGGACTCGAAACATCAACTCTTTTCTTCTCCGCCGATGCTGCCAGACCTGCTGAGTTTTTCCAGGTAATTCTGTTTTTGTTTTTGCACCAAGATAACTCCCCTGCTGTTTTTCAAAATAGTGCTTTGGGCTCTTATACACCCACATGAGATGGCAGATGGAGCTTTGGTTAACAATCCATCCATGGTACTGCAGCACTCCTTCAGTACTGCATAGGAGCATCAGCCTGGATTCTGTGCTCAAAGCCTAAAGTGTGGCTTTTCCTTGCAACCTTCTGAATCAGAGACAAATGTGCTGTCAGCTAAGCCATGGCTGACATGAAATCCCAAAGAAATAGATGACTGTGTTGCTTGATTTATGCTTCATGCCTTTTAACATATTGTAAAGTTTCAGGGGCCATTCAGCAACACATAAGAACTGAGTCAGCATTTCAGAGTTTTGAAACGAACAAAACACTGAGGCTCAGATTTTCACCACGATGGAGAGGTTCTCCACTCAAATAGAATTTTGGTAGCCTTCAAGTGTGAAACCCCAAGTGTGCAGATTATACCTGGTAAGAACAGGTCTGAACTTTGTAGATTTGTTTGGATAGCCATTTGGATTGGTCCCAGGACACCTGTAAGATGAACTTTGGGGGAGGTAAGGTGACCTTTCAAATTGTTAAAAGAAGGCATAAATGTGCGTAAAAAGTGCATAAACTCACTGTTAGGTTCATTGGAACTGTCAACACACTTATCAAAATCAACTGTCAAAGCTATCAGACGCACCTGTCAAAGGGACCTGTCAAACGTGTCAAGGGGACCTGTCAAGAATCACAGAATTGTTACGGTATAGAAGAAGGCCACCCAGCCCATCGTGTCTGCACTGGCTCTCTGAGCATTTTTAACTTAGTGCCAATCTCCTGCCTTTTCCCTGTAACCCTGCAAGTTGTTGTGATTTAAACAATCATCTAATGCCCTTCAGTGCTTCAACTGAACCTGCCTCCACCACACTTACAGGCAGTGCCTTCCAAACTTTAACTACTCGCTGTGTGAAAAAGTTTTTTCTCACCTTGCATTTACTTCTTTTGAAAAACACTTTAAAACTGTGTCCTCTGGTTCTCAATCCGTTTACGAGCTGGAACAGTTTCTCCCTATCTACTCTGTCCAGACCCCTCATGATTTTGAAAACTTCTAACAAGTCTCCTCTTAGCCTTCTCCTCTCCAAGGGAAACAGTCTCAACTTCTCCAATTTTTCCTCATAACTGAAGTATCTCATCCCTTGAACCATTCTCCTAAAGCTCTTCTGCACTCCCTCCAATGCATTCACATCCTTCCTATAGTGTGGCACCCAGAACTATACACAATACTTCAGCTGAGGTCTAACCAGTATCTTATATAAGTTCATCAAAACCTCCCTGCTCTTGTACTCTATGCCCCTATTAATGAAGCCTAGAATACTGTATGTTTTACAAACAGCTCTCTCTGTCACATTTAATGACTTACGTACATACACACCCAGGTCTCCCTGCTCCTGCACACCCTTTAGAATAGTACCCTTTACGTTCTACTGTCTCTCCATGTTCTTTGTACCAAAGTGTATTATCTCACACTTTTCCGCATTGAGCTTCATCTGCCACTTATATGCCCACTCCACCAATGTATATATAATGTATATACATCAGGAAAAGCAACCAACCCCTGGGGAACTCCACTACAAACCTCTCCCAGCCCGAAAAATACCCGTTAGCCATTACTCTCGGTTTCCTATCCCTCAGCCAATTTTGTTTCCACATTGCTACTGTCCCTTGTATTCCATGACTAATAACTTTCTTCACAAGTCTGTTGTGTGGCACTGTATCGTACTCTTTTTAGAAGTCCATATTCACCACATCAACAGCCTTGCCCTCATCAACCATCTCTGTTACCCCTTCAAAAAACTCCAGCAAGTTAGTTAGACACAATTTTCCTTTAACAAATTCATGCTGACTCTTCCAAATCAATCCACAATTTTCCATGTGACTATTAATTATATCCCAAATAATTGTTTCTAGAAGTTTCCCCAGCACCAATGTTAACCCGACTGGTCTGTAATTGCAGGGCAGGTCTTTACAACCTTTTCTGAACCAGGGCGTAATGTTTGCAATTCTCCAGTCCTCCAGCACCTCTCCCAAATTCAGGGAGCATTGAAAGGTTATTGCCAGTGCCTCCACAATTTCCACTCTCACTTCTTTCAATATTCTTGGGTGCATCTCATCTGGTCCTGGTGCCTTATCAACTTTAAGTACCGACAGCTTATCCAATATCTCCTCCTTATCGATTTTAAACCCTTCTAGTGACTGATTTCCTCCTCTGTCACCATTGGCCTGGGCAGCATCTACCTCGTAGGTAAAGACAGATAAAAAATATTCATTTAACATCTCAGCCATGCCTCTTGCCCTCTATGTGTAAATCCCTTTTTGGTCCCTAATCGATCCTACTCCTTCTTTTACCACCTTTTTACTATTGATATGCTTATTAAATTCTTTGGGAATGCCTTTTATGTCAGTTGCCAGTCTTTCTTCATAATCCCTCTTTGCTTCTCGTATTTGTTTTCTCACATCCCTTCTGAATCTTCTTTATTCGGCTTGTTTCCTGACACCTGTTCTCAGCACACTTTTTTTTCTTTAACTTAATTTCTATCCCATTTGTCATTCAGGAAGTTCTGGATTTGTTTGTCCTACCTTTCCATTTTGAGGGAACATACCATGACTGTACCCAAACCACTTGCTCTTTGAAGGTAGCCCATTGTTAAGCTACTGGATTTTCCCGCCAACAAATAAACACACTAAATGCTACACCAATGCTTGTAATATTGAAGCATTAGAATTACCTGTACTAATTTCATTTGTACTTTAATTTAAGGCAATGGTTAACTTAATGTAATACAGCCTGGTTATATGGAGGCTGTTTCTCTTCAATATGACAGCTTATCTATAGCTTAGCTCTATACAGGCTGACATTACAACACCACAGCAAAGTGAATAAGGTTCCAGTCTTTCTGGCCCAACTCTGTTCTTGCCCCATTGAAATTCTTCTTTTTATCATTCATTCATGGGATGTGGGCTTCGCTGGCTGGGCCAGCATTTAGTGCCTAGTTGCTCTTGTGAAGAGGTGGGGTGAGCTGCCTTCTTGAACTGCTGCAGTCTATGTGGTGTAGGTACACCCACAGTGCTGTTAGGAAGAGAGTTCCATGATTTTGACCTAGCGACAGTGAAGGTACGGCGATATATTTCCAAGTCAGGATGGTGAGTGACTTGGGGGGGGAGCTTTGCAGAAGTCCACTCTCTGCCAGTTGATTATTCTTACTCTGGATTGAGCCATGTCATTTTCCACTGTCATCCTAAACCTTATGATGCAATGATTGCTGTCCCCTAAACGTTCCCACACTGTCACTTGATCTACTTGGTCCACCTCATTTCCAACAACCAGGTCTAGCAGCGCCTCCTTTCTTGTTGGGCTGGACACATACTGCTGCAGGAAATTCTCCTGCACACAATCTAGGAACACTTGTCCCTCACTGCCCCTTATACTACCACTATTCCAATCCATAAACGTGTAATTAAAATCTCCCATTATAACTACCCTACGATGTTTACACCTCCCAGTAATGTCCTTGCAGATTTGTTCCTCTATATCCTTCTCACTAGCTGGTGGTCTATATATTACACCGAGCAATGTAATTGCACCCTTCTTATTCCTTAGCTCTAGCCAAATTGGTTCTGCCCTTGAATCCTCTGACATGTCCTCTTTCTCCAGTACTGCAATGCTCTCCTTAACCAAAAACACCACCCCTCCTCCTTTTTTCCCTTCCCTATCTTTTCTGAACACTTTGTAACCAGGAATAATTAACAGCTAGATCTGCCCTTCCTCAAACCAGGTCTCAGTTATCGCCACAACATCATAATCCCACAAGGCAATCTGTGCCTGTAGCTCCCCAATTTTATTAATGATACTCTGTGCATTCACATACGTGCAGTGTAACCCTGATTTAGACTTCATTACTTCCTCCCTTACTCCAACTCCATCTATTAACTTACTGTTCTCTATATTAGTGCTATATGCCTCTCCCAGCATTCTGTGCACCCTGGTATTACTTTATAATATTCTCTCCTGGTTCCCATGCCCCTGCTTAGTTAGTTTAAACCCTCCCCAACAGCACGAGCAAAACGACCCGCAATGAACTCAGTCCCAGCTCTGTTCAGGTGCAACCCGCCCGGTTTGTACATGTGCCATCTTCCCCAGAGCCAGTCCCAGTGTCCCAGGAATCTAAAGCCCTCCCTCCTGCACCATCTTTCCAGCCATGCATTCATCTGTCTTATCTTCCTATTTCTGTACTCACTTGAATGTGCCACTGGGAGTAATCCAGAGATTACTACTTTAGAGGTCCTGCTTGCTAATTTTCTACCTAGCTCCCTAAATTCCAGTTGGAGGACCACATCCCCCTTCCTACCTATGTCATTAGTACCAATGTGGAACACGGCCTCTGGATGTTTGCCCTCCCCCACAAGTATGTCCTGCAGCTGTTCTGTGACATCTTTGACCCTAGCACCAGGGAGTAAACAAGCCACCCTGGAGTCACGTTGATAGCCGCAGAAATGACTGTCTGCTCCCCTAACTAAAGAATCCTCTATCAGTACAGCCCTTCTGCTCTTCTTCCTCCCCTCCTGTACAGCTGGGCCACACGTGGTGCCACGGGCTTGGCTCTTGCTGCACTCCTCCAAGGATTCATCACCCTCTCCGATATCCAGAATGAAAAACCAGTTAGTGAGTGGGACCTCTGGGGACTCCTGCACTACCTGCCTGTTTCTCTTGGACTGCCTGGCAGTCACCCATTCCCCATGTGTCTGCTTGCCCCTAACTTGTGGTGTGACCACCTCTCTGAATGTGCTATCCACATAGTTCACTGCCTCACAGATGCACCTCAGTGACTCCAGCCGCTGCTCAAGCTCTGAAACGCGGAGCTCAAGTTTGTGCAACCAGTGACACTTCCTGCACATGGGCTGGTCTGGGTCATGAGAAGTGTCCACGACTACCCACATGCCACAGGACGAGCATTCCGCTTGCCTGAGTTGTCCTGCCAAACCTTAACTTTAAACTTTTAAATCACTTTTTTACTTAAACTTTAATTACTTTTACTTACTTTAATCTTACTCTTGTACTATTAACTATAAACTGGAGATTAGTAGAAAGTAGAAACTCTTCACCCTTACTCACAAATCAGCTCCCTCCCCTGTGCCTATAAAGTCTTACTTTCCGTGTGCTTGTTTAGAAATTTACACTTCTGTACTCATGCTGTTTTCAATCTCCCAACTGTCTCTCCACTCAGCTGTTTTTTCTCCCAAACTGTCACTGTTTTATCCCCTGAACGCTCACTGTTTTATCCCCCGAACTCTCGCTGTTTCATCCCCCCAACTCTTGCTGTTTCATTCCCTGAACTCTTGCTGTTTTATCTCCTGAACTCTTGCTGTTTTATCTCCCAAACTCTCACTGTTTTATCCGTTGTACTCTCGCTGTTTTATCCCCTGGACTTTCACTGTTTTATTCCCTGAACTCTCACTGTTATAATCAAGTAGAAAATTATTTTAGTTGGCCCTACTTAATAAACCTGACCAAAAAGTACAGGGCCTACTTTATTTTAAACCTTAGGAACAGGATAAACCTTAAACACTTACTAGATACTCACCAGATACTCATCAAACAGCTAGCTTCTTTTCCAACCAATCAAATTGCTTCCTCCCTGTGATGTCACAACTTGTTTTATTTCACTCTCTTTTTGAATTCAACACAGGCCGGATCTGAGCAGCTGACAGGTGCGCCTCTCCGACTGCTCTTCCCAAAGATGAGACCTTTGGTGAGAAGCTGTAAAGAAGTCCTGCCAAGAGAACCTGTCAAAACTATCAAGGGGCCTGTCAAAAGGAGATGTCAAGCTGTCATGGCATTTATAAGTCCTGCCCTTTAAACCTTTGAAAAAAAATTCTGGAGCGATGCTTGCTATTTCACTCTGTCTGCTGACATAAGCCTGAGGGCTTCCATTACTGACTGATTTTACATCCATCCATTAGCACAGTAGGGTGCGTCATTTCACAGTTTGATTGACAGTTATAGACTCTTAGTGGGACGATCAATTCCAATGCTTTTGTTATGAGTGACTGTGCACTTAAATGAAATGTTTGTTGCTATAAGGCTTTATTTAATTAAAGGAATATAAATGTAGTAAATGTATTTTTTATGAATGAGAGATTTTTTTTCAATATAGTGGTCTGCCATAGACACTTAGAACTTTATTTTCTTTCATCTCTGTATGCATTGAGATCTGGGTTAGTTGGTGTGGAAGGTGTAAGGAGAAAGGGTGGTGGGCATGGGTTGGCATGAGTTGTCACTAAGTTGGCATAAGGGCTATAAAGGGTCATGGGGATGGGTACAAGGGCATAGGTTGGCATGTAAAGTACAAAGGGTTATGGGGTGGGTTCAGAACATGATGTGGCATGGGTTAGCATGGGGAATGTGTGAAGGAGTGAGGGATGAGGACTGGAGAGATGCTTCATGTTTTATTCTTTAGTTTAAAATTTTGGACAGTGCTGGATCCTCGAGGCAGGCCTTCCATCCAATCCACCTCCTCACCTGGAACCCTCCTCAGTTTTTCCAGGGTTGCCCGCTCTGACTTCTAATCCAGCCATATAGAATCAAGAAGCTTCTGGGTTTGATCTCTGGTCTGTGGTGATATGCCTATAATTATATAGTGCCTTCAGCTGCCTAGACACTAAAATCCAGCATTCCCTCCTTAAACCTCTCTCCCTCTCTTTTATGACACTGTTTAAAACTGACCTCTTTGGTCAAGTTTTTGATCACCTGTTCCTAATATCTCCTTCTGCAGCTTGGTATCAGATTTTATTTAAGTAATGCCCCTGTGAAACACCTTGGGATGTTGTACAATGTTAAACATACTGTAGAAATGTTATTGCTATGTGTAATCTTACATCAGTAATGGACAATAGTTTGACACTGATCATCAAGGAAAAAATGTAAGTCTTTGGTGAAAATAATATAGGAAATGGCAGTTTGTCATTGTTAGCTGTTCCTTGATTTGAGGATGATGTCTACTCAGGGTCACAAGTTTCTGCCATGGATCTTCCTGTGACTGAATAGGCTGATTCTGACTCACAGATCTTTGGAGACATGAGGCAGGATGTCTCACGAGATAGTAAGAACCAGAGTGTAGGATTTGCTTCTTTTCTTTCCTTCTCTGCCGCTGCGATGTTATTATTAGAACCTTGGTTAGACCACATAGGAAGTTCCGCCAATATCTGTGATCTCCATTTAGAAAAAGGCACTGGAGAAGGTGCCACACAGATTTACAAGAACTGAGAGCATTTACCTCTCAGGAAAAGCTGAACAGCCTGAGGCACTTATCTCTAGAAAAGAGAAGACTGAAGGGTGACCAGATGGAAGTCTTTAGGATTATGAAGGGGTTCAGTAATCCTAGCATGATGCAGCTTGATGCAAAGTTACACCTGTTTCAGCTGAACTAAATAAGTGATAGCTATTCGCTGGCTCATTCTTCAGGGCAATGCCTTGACCAATCAGAGTCAAACTGCCTGGTTTAAATTTCAAACAATGTTTGGAAGTTAAGAGTCAGTCACCATTAACTGGTGCATCCTTCATGGCAACACCTCTACCAATCAGAGTCCACTTGCCAACCAATCAGAACTCTCTTCTCAAACAGTATAAAGTTGTTGCTTCCCCTGACATTGATATTCTTGCGATTGTCCTGATGAGTGCAAGACAAAATGTCTTTTTTCAGCAATACTCAAGTTCTGTATTACCAAATGACTAGATGGTGAATGTCATATTCTTTTCATTTTACTCCACCTGGTCCTTCAGTATTCTGAATGTAGATGTGGATCTGCAGTGAATAGTGGCTAGTTAGTTTCCTTATTGACCTGATGCTGAAAATACTGTCTGGGGAGCAATATTAACCGTGTACTCTGATTCATTTCACAGTTAGCTGGGATATTCCCGGAGGATAAGCAAACAGAAAAAGAAAATTATGTCTTCTTAATTTGATTTCAAATAAATCTTTTTCATCTCAATATTAATTAATATCACATACACAAGTCACTGTTGACTTACATCCCATCAGGACAGTACTGACCCTGTTTCTCTTACCAATTCATTTGGCGAATCTCCATTGGCTGATAAAGTAAATCTTGAGCTCCCTAATAGCCCACTTGGTTTACTCAAGCCTAACTTCAATTGTGCTGAGTTAGCTGTTAGTTGGCCTCATGGTCCAGGGGTGGAGAGAGAAAGCCAGATTTCCCACTCATTATCACTGTTTAATGGTGCCAACTAAAAGTGCACATGTGTGGATGCAAGGTGGGAAGTCAGGCAGGCTCAGCTATAACATCTCCTATTGCCAATACTTCTCAAATAAATAATGGCCACTTGTGCAAGTTATTGGAGGTTAACTGGAATTGTATCCCAGCAAGGTTCCTCATGAAAGGAAGGGAGAATACGGAACAGCAAAAATAGTTAATGAGCTATAAATGTGAAATATTTCTTTATCCAATAGGTTCAAATCCTTATATATGTACAAAAATACCATATGGTGTCATGAAAAGCCGATTACAGCCATGAATTACCTGTGGTCATATTGAACGTTTTAAAGGAAGGCTTGTGTGCTTTTAAAGAAATACGAGTAAGGACACTGAGCAAAAGATGGCTGATAATGTAAAGTGACCATTTTCTGGAAAATTCCTATGTGGATTAGACTGACAGACCTGTCCTGAGAGAACATGGAATATTGCACCTGAAAAGGTGTCATGGCCTTCTTCAAGCAGAGACACTTAAAAGGGAGATGGGAAAGATGCAAAGACTGAACTTTAATCTCCTGTGGTTGCAGAGACAAAAGGCTGATGACCACGTCTCAGCAATCATCTAAAACCATCTGTTGTTTCATATCTTAGAATGTGTAAAATGGTCAAAGATCAAAGAAAACAGATCTTGGGTCCATGACTTGGTTTTGTTCCCTTACAGGAATACACAGGGAAAATGGGCTATAAAGCTGGCTGCAGAGCAGTGCAGTGTGCTAGTGTGCTGTGAGAGTGACAGCACAAGACAACTAACTAGTCACCCCTGCAGTTACAGGCAAAGTCACTCCCTCTCTCTCTTTCTCAGTTGCTGGAGGCAAGGCTCAACAAAGCCACAATAAAAAAGGAAATAGGGCAGCTTCCTCAGCCAACCTGCAGAACCAAGTGTCTCTAAACCAACTGCTAAACTGCCAAAGCCAGTTCTACCAGAAGTAACAACTTAACCAACATTTTGCTATCTATGCCTCACAGACAAGCCAAAGACTGATTTGTATATATTTTTTAACTTTTATTTTTCACTCATCTTCTCACTTTTGATCTGTGTGTACATGTGTTGCATTTTTATTATTTTTTTTCCTTGGGCTTTTAGTGACTAATAAACTTACTCTTTCTTTGATTCAAGAAAGACTGGTTAAATTTGTTCCGTCTGAAAAAATAAATACACTTGGACTGGGAAAAGCTATCCATGGGGGGAGGGATCCCTTTTAAATTAACCTTGTTGGAACCAACTGAGGAGGTTGAATAAAGAAGGGGAACCAGCTCATTCCTGCTCACCCAGGAGCATAACAAAACTGGGGTGACATTCAGGAAGTTAACAAGTTGGGGGACCTCGCCCAGGTTTTATTAATAGCTGCATTCTGTAACCGTAACTTTTGTCAAAAGAACATAATTGACAAATACAGACAGAGGCCACAGTAGAAGCCACTTTGCATTTCAGTGAAGCCATCTCTTATCTATCCCCTATGATGCTCAGCACATGCCTTCAGCAGCTGCAAACATGTGTAAATAAACAGCCACAAAAATAGCAAATGGCTTATGATATCTGTCAGCAATGGGGGGATAGAAAAATGTTGAAAAAGACAAATGGCTCAGTTCTTTTGTCGCCTGGGAAGCTTGGTTGCTGTCAATGTCACATCTCAGCGATTCCTTTCCAATATATTCCAATTTCCACTATGATTGCCTGGCATGGCTGTTGGATCTGTTTGGGGTCTCAAAGTCTTTGAGCAGTGTATACAGAGAGAATCCTAGTTCTGTCTATTCCCAATGCTTTGATCTTCCTGGCTTTGTAGCAGATTGAATGTTGCTGTGGCTGCAGCTTAATCCTTTGCCCTACATGCATTATATGGTGAACAGCGGAGAACTCCATTTATCAGAAAAGGCAGACTCACAGGATGAGAAGTGTGGCAGGAAGTGTCTTGCCTGAGTGAGGAGTCAAGTTTTCATAAGCCATTTTTAGATTACAGAATCATTTTCAATTGAAACAGCTTCAATCCTGCAGAATTTGCCCATTTTTTAAACTGTGGTTCAGCAATGAGAGAAACAATCCAGCTCAAGTTTCATGGCTGTGTAGTTGCTAGGAAAATGTGTGAGAAATTTTAAAAGTACTTTGCATAAGTGTAATGTTCCACATGCACAGATGTTCATCGTCACACTGGCTGGGACCTGGCAAGATCATCAAATTCATAACTTTGTGCGGTTATCCCAGATTAGCAGAATTTCCTGATCAGTGAATCGCACTGTATCCACAACACAGAAACAGGTCATTCGGCCCAACTGATCTATGTCAATATTTATGTTCCACACGAGCCTCATTCCCACCTGATTTCAACTCATGCTGCCATTATATCCTTCTATTCCTTTCTCCCTCAAATGTCGGCCGTGGCTCAGTTGATAACACATTTGCCTCTGAATAAGATAGTTGTGGGTTCACTTCTCATTCCAGAGACTTGACCACAAAAATCTAGACTCCAGTGCTGTGCTGAGGGAGTGCTGCACTGTTAAAGGTGTCGTCTTTAGCTTTAGAGAGGGTGCAGAAAAGATTTATGAGAATGGTTCCAAGGATGAGGGACATCAGTTACATGGATAGATCAGAGAAACTGGGGCTGTGCTCCTCAGACAAGAGATGGTTGAGAGGGGTGTTCAAAATCATGAGGAGTCCTGACAGAGTAGATGGAAAGAAACTGTTCCTGTTGGGAGAACGATCGAGAACCAGAGGACACTAGTTTAAGGTGACTGAAAAAGAAGCAACAGTGACATGAGAAAAAGCTTTTTTATGCAACAAGTGGTTAGGATCTATACTGCACTACCTGGTAGTGTGCTGGAGGCAAATTCAAGAGGGAATTGGATAAGCACCTGGAGAGAAAAAAAATGATGAGAAAAGGGCTGGGGAGTTGGACTAGCTAATTTGCTCTTGCAGAGAACCGGCAAGGACATGATGGGCCAAATGGCTTCCTTCTGTGTTGCAATTATTCTATGATTCTCTGAAACATCAAAGAGCATAGCTCAAAAAAATTGGTTTGGGAGAAGTGGATTTTGTTTCATGGGGCACTGACACCAGTACTGGGGAAAGAGGGAGCTGTACCATTAGGACAGCCTGCACCTGAACTTTGCAGGAATCAGTGTCCTAGCAAATCGTAGAACAAGGGCTATAGAGCTGGTTTTAAATTAAACAGTGCGGGGGGGGGGGGTCACGTGAGGGCAGATTTGGAAAGTTAAAGAGAAAGGACAAGGCAATAGCATAGGCTTGCAATATGGATAATGATAACCAGAGTGAGACGGGAAGGGACAGAGTGTACAAACATGACAGTGCACCAGCAAATAAGGTAGATAAGAGAAAAATGGTAAAAAGGCAAACTTAAAGGCTCTTTATCAGAATGCAGGCAGCATTTGTAACAAAGTGGATGAATTGATTGCACATATAGAAATAAATGAATATATGATAATCATTTCAGAGACATGGTTGCAAAGTGACCATGACTGGGATTTGAATATTCAAGAGTATTTGACATTTCAGAAGCACAGGAAGAAAGGAAAAGGAGGTGGGGTAGCACTGTTCATAAAAATGAGGATGAGATCAGTACAGTAGTGAGAAATGATCTTGGGTCAGGAGATCAAAATGTATAGGGTCTTAAAGGAAGTGACTGCAGAAACAGTGAATGCTTGATTGTAATCTTCCAAAATTCCATAGATACCGGAAGGGTCCCAGCAGATTGGAAAACTGCAAATGTAAGACCTCTATTCAAGAGAGGGAGACAGAAAGTAGGAAACTATAAGCAAGTTAGTCTAACATATATCATTGGAAAATGCTGGAATCCATTATTAAGGAGGAAATAGCAGGGCATTTAGGAAATCATAATAAAATCAATCAGAGCCAGCAGAATCACTCACTTCTCTCAGTACCCTTGGATGCATCTCATCTGGACCTGGTGCCTTATCAACTTTAAGTGCAAACAGCCTATCCAAAACCTCCTTCTTACCAATTTTAAACAATTCTAGTGTCTGAATTACCTCCTCTTTTATCATGGCTTGGATAGCATTTGCTTCCTTGGGAAGGGTAGATGCAAATTTTTCATCTAATATCTCAGTTATTCGTCCTACCTTCCTGCGTAAATCCCCTTTTGGATCCCTAATTTGCCCTATTCCCCCTCTTACCGTCCTTTTATTATTTATATGCCCATAGAAGACTTTGGCATACCCCTTTATGTTAGCTGCCAGTCTCTTTTCATACTTCCCCTTTGCTTCTCTTATTTGCTTTTTCTCCTCCCCTCTGAACATTCTTTATTCAGCCTGGTGCTTATTTGTATTTTCTACCTGACATCTGTTATAAGCATACATTTTCTTCCTTATCTTAATTCTATCTCTAATGTCAAGCAGGAAGCTCTGGATTTTGTTTGCCTTACCTTTCCCTTTTGAGGAAAAAACCTTGACTGTGCCTGAATTACCTCTTCTTTGAAGATAGCCCACTGTTCAGCTACTTTTCTTCCTGTCAACCTTTGACTCCAGTTTATTCGACCCAGATCCGTTCTTATCCCATTGAAGTCAGCTTTCCCCCAGTTAATTATTTTTACTGTGGATTGTTCTTTGTCCTTTTCCATAGCCAGCCTAAACTTTGTGATATTATGGTCGCTGTCCCCTAAATATCCTCCTAGTGACACTCGATTTACTTGGCCCATCTCATTCCCAAGAACCAGGTCTAGCAGTACTTCCTTTCTTGCTGGACTGGAAACAGACTGCTGTGGAAAATTTTCCTGAACAACACTAGGAACTCTTGTCCCTTTCTGCCCTTTACACTACTACTATCCCAATCTATATATGAATAATTAAAGTGCCCCATTATAAATACCCTATAATTATGGCACTTTTCTTTGCAAATTTGTTCCTCTACATCAATCCCAGTAGTTAGTGGCCTATAGACAACACCGATCAATATAATCGCACCTTTTTTTGTTCCTTAGCTCTAGCCAAATAGATTCTGTCCTCCCACTCCTCCCCATTTTCTCCCTTTCCTATCTTTCCTGAACACCTTGTATCCAGGAATATTTAACACCTAGTCCTACCCTTCTTTAAGCCAGGTCTTGTTTCCTACATACAACAGTGGCTACGCTTTCATTGGCTATAAAGGTCGTGAAAGGCACTATATAAAAATAAGTCTCCATATCTCTTTCTTATCTAGCTTTTCTTTAAATGCACTTGTAAATATAAAATATATTTAATAGAGTCTCTTTCATGGAAAAATTACACATTTATTAAAAGAAAGCCTCTGACTTTGTGGGAGGATATAGACAATTAACAAATACTTTCCACAGGTAGCTAGGTTTCTGTGTGGACAATAAGATCCAGGTGTTTTCCTGATGTGATGTTGTTGTGAATATTCATAATTTCAGAATTCCTTCATGTTTCTGAAACATTAATGTGTGTGAGTTTATCAATTCGTATTAGGCATTCAAGAGATTGTGGTCAAAGCCAAGCTGATCGCAGAACAGCAAGACACTTCTTGGCATGGAAGTGAGGTGTGCAAAGCAACTGAAACTCCAGAATAGCCCGAAGTCTGCTATTCACATCCAATGTAGTTGAAAGGTAGAATTGATTAACAACACGATTTTATGCCTGGTGGTAAAGAATTCCTTTGATCTTATGTGTTGAAATCCTCCAAAGAGTAGAGTATAAAAAAATTTACATTTTCTCCTGTAACTCCAGTTCTCAGTCTGAGGTGCCACAGGGGCTCTAGAGAAAACTCTTTTGTCACGTATCCTATCATCAGAGACTTGGCTAAAAGATTCTTGATTTTGGGTTTCTCTATGGCTTTCATAATAATTTATATATGCTGTAAGTGAAATATCATATAGCTGGTTATCTGTTACATATTTTCTTTCTGTGTAATATGATTTTCTTTCCCTCATATCACATCAAACTTTTCTGCCTATCATCTTAAATCTGTGTTCTGTGGCTACCAAACTTTCTGCCACTGGAATCGATTTCTCCCTGTTTGAACACCTCTATCAAATCTCCTGTTAACCTTCTCTCCAGTCTCTCCACATTAACTGAAGTTCATCACCTCTGGTACCATTCTCATAAATCTCTTCTGCATCCACTCCAAGGCCATGGCACCCTTCCTAAAGTGTGGGGCCCAAAATCGAACATGGCCTCCAGCTGAGGCGTAGCCACTGTTTTATAAAAGGTCCAGCATGAATTTTTTTTGCTTTTGTACTCTGTGCCTTTATCAATAAAGGTAAACATCCCATATTATTTTTTAATATGTTTCTCAAGTTGGCCGATCACTTTCAAAGACTTTTGTACGTTAGATATTGAAGCAGCTCATACCTGCATGTAGAAAAGCCCGAACATTATTCAGGCTGATGAATGGCAAGTAACATTTGGCCACACAAGTGCCAGGGAATGACAACCTCCAACAAGAGAAAATCTAACCAGCTGTGCATTCATGGCATTACCATTGTTGCATCGTTGCATCACCACCATTAATATCCTGAATTGGTGGGGGGTGGGGGGGAGGAAGAATCACTATTGACCACAAACATAAATGAATCAGCTGCATAAATACTTCAGGAAAAGTGTTGAGAAGAAAACTTGGACCTTTACATTGCCTTTATTAATTTCACAAAGGCCTTTGATAGAGTTACCACAGAGGGCCTCTGCAAACTCTTGGTTGTCCTGAAAAGTTCATCCAAATGATGCGTCAATTCCATGATGGCCAGAGTCATGGAATCTAGTGAAGTTTCCAACTCCTCCTCTCTCTCCAATGGGGTAAAACTGTGTTCCAGCTCCCACCTTGTTTACTTCCTTCGTTGTTTGCTTATGCTGTCAGGAAGTTGAACAAAGGAGTTTTTAGCTGCTTCAGGGTGGTTGTCAAACTGTACAATCTCCATCACCTTCAGTCCAAAGCTAAGAGCTCTGGTGAACTTGCTCAGCAGCTCTTGTTTGCTTATGATGGTGCCATGGTTTCCCACATTGAAGAGGACCTCCAAGTCACCACAGGCCATTTCTCAGATGCTTAGAAGGAATTTGCCCTCACTACAAGTCTGGCAAAGATGAAACTGTATACCAGTCAGCCCCTGCAAAATCTTATCTGTCACTGAATATCACCATGGAAGGGTACACGCTGGCTGCAGTAGATAAGTTTACCTACCTAGGAAACACCACGTATTGTGGTGTGCTCCTAGATGATCAAGCTTTTTGTAGGGTCCAAGTGAGGTTATGGGATAAAAGGGGCTTTAGACTGGCAACAAAACTTTAAGGTCTACAAAGAATTGTACTAACATTTACTATATATGTACAATAACTGGAACCACTTAAAGTCCCCACATCAGAAAACCCAATCAATTTCACCAAGGATGCCTCAGAAAGATTATGAAAACTTGACGATTGCACAAGATTCTACACAATGAAGTCCTCAGGAGAGATGATATGCCAGGTATTGGGGTAATGATAGTAAAAGCGCAGCTAAGGTGAGCTGGTTATGTAATGCAAATTCCTGATACTAGATTACCCAAGAGCGTATCCCATGTAATCTGCAATGCAGCATGATCTGAGGAAGTAGGCAATGCTGATTTTTTTTTCGGCACCCTTCACTCAGTTCCAGATAGCGGATGCTGCAAACAATACTTCACAGGCCACAGAAATGAGTGCCTGCTTCCACAGACTGCTCTTCACCCAGGACCCTCTGAGAAATCTTAGTTCTGGCCCTGCTGTGAGGCTGTGGAAAATTAGGATACTGATTTCCTCAAAGATTTGCTTGGATAATAACAAGGCATTTCAACCCTGAAGTGTTCCCTTAATCAGGTTGGAGAAACTAAGAGGCCTAAAAAGACAAATTCACTCTGTCATCTACAAAGAAAACAGCAACGGACACAACCTCAACTCAATAACAAATGGGCACCAAATGTCAGTCAGAGAAATTGTACAGCAGTTTCACAAGTGGTACAAAGACACTCCAGCGCTACATATACAGATGCCCAAAGTGATTCTAAAATTACTGCAGTACTCAGATATTCGTTTTTCTGATTTTCACACCCCCACCACTCCCCAGAACCCTGCTCCCTCCCCGCGCCAAAGGTGCCAACTCTTGGCATTGACTGTCTTCTCAAAAGTTGCAAAAATGTCCATTCTTTATGTGTCAGCCTGGACACATTGTCAGGGCACTCAACCAGGGTAGCACCAGAGTTAGTTGTTTTTGGCCAAAAGCTGCATGTACTTTCCAATAGAGGTCATCAGGATCAGGAAACCTAGCTGATTTTGTCCATCTCCAGACTCCAGGGCTCTGCGATTCATCACAGCCTCCTAAATGACACATCAGACAACTCTACAGAAACAGAACCCAAGAACACCTGGCATATATGACACAATACCACACTGTGCCATGCCTTAATCCACAAGGTCATCAGAGTGTGGATTACAGTTCCACTGTTCTTTGTCCACAAGTAGTTCACTGAAAGCATCTCAACACATTAATTATCAACATTTAACAAACCTGAAAGAGGAGACTAAGAGACAGATAATAAGGAAGGGAACTGAAGAGTGCAGCTATGGGACAGCAGCAAATGTCACAGCAGGTCAGCACCCAACTTCCTGGTTGCTGGAGTGGAGACACATGAGTTGCCTGTAAGGATGGTGATCCTCATGTCACTCCACGGCACCATCCCAGTAGGTCAGCATTGCAGTAAGGAGACGAAGCCAAGCTTCAGGTCACCACTGACCTTTACTATCCCTGCACATGCCAGCCTTAAGCTTCCTTCTGGCTGCAGGCATTCTTGGAGCAGATGGAGCAGCTCTGCATCTACCCATTGCTGATTCTGAGAATGTGAATGGTCATTGGAAGGTGTGAGGTGACCAGGGCATGTAGAAATGATAGGTTACGCCCAGTAAGATACCATCAATCGGCTATGTTGGTTGTTCTTTAATGTGATGCACTTGTAAAGGTGACATTGGAGTACTCCTGAGGAAGCACCAACATTACAGTTAGCTAAGCATTTATATATCTTAGTGGTACCATCTAATATACTGTGCCAACTCCTCTTGGAAAGAGGAACTTCAGCATGCATTAATCATCCACCAAAGCAAATCATGATCAATCCTCTGTGCAGGTAGTTGGCAGATGGGCAAAGAGAATCTCTTGCTGTAGTTTAAGCTAGCTGGCATCCCTTCATGGTTCTTCATCTTCTTACATACATGCCAGAAGGGGGATGCCAACTAGGAAATATTGTCACTATTGTTCACAGGATCCTGAGTACCAGGAGCAGAACCCCCTCCCCAAAATAAAACATGACACGAAAGTAGTGGTTAAAATAGGCTTGTTGCTATGTTCTTCCAGTAACGTTTAGTACTTGTTACTCTGGACACCCATTTACAATGGGTGTAATTTATTATTTTGATGGTTGGAAATTGTGTACTGAACATCTCCACCCTCAATGAAACACTTGCCTGTTTAAGGAAGATGCTTCTGTTGCCTATTCCTTCCCATTTTCCACTCCTGGACATCAGTTAACCAGCCCAAGATCTGACTCTGGAGCATGCACATTGGCACACAAATACACTGTGATAGGCAAACAGACATATTCTGTGGCATCTTTAATTGCCAAAGCCAGTCAGGTTTTTGAGCATTACATCATGGTTTCACTGTTTCAAGACCAGGATCCCATACGATACACGAGATGATGCACAATTAATCACCTCTCTCCATAATTTGGTCTTCCAGGGTTTCATTCATCAGTCAGAATGGTCTGATCTGTGAGGGACTCATCTAAAGCAATTATCACAGACATGCTACTTCCATATCAACTCGCACGGGAGAAAACATGCCACCGCGCTATTGTTTTTTCTGCACACCACACCTTACCCTGGCCCATTGAGACCTTTAGTATAATTGCTGCATTGTAAATGTTCAGCCAGTAGTTTTAAAGTGCGCACATGTGTTTTTAAAACTCACCTTTCATCTCTCACTTCTTGAATATTTTGGATGCTGCCTGAATCTGACAGAGAACCAGTACCAACCACTTGTTTTTTTCCTTGTTGCTGTTGTCAAAGGCCCATGACTGGGTAAATTGGACATTCTGTAGATACGGAAAAGTAACTACAAAACAAGGGTGCAGCATTCCCTACTAAAAGTGAGAGTGTGTCCCATTCTGCTAGTCTAGTGAAGGGAATGCAAATATATTATTATATATATAAATATGTATATAAATAATATGAAGGGAATAATCACATCAAGCGATTAGGAAGGCAAATAGAATGTCCTTTATTACAAGGCGAATGGAATAGAAGTAGGGATGTTTTGCTACAGTTGTGCAGGGCATTTGTGAGACCACATCTGGAGCACTGGGTACAGTTTTGGTCTCCTTATTTAAGAAAGGCATTTTAGAACAGCGCAGAGAAAGTTCACTTGACCGATTCCTGGGAAGAGGGGTTATCTTATAAGGAAAAGTTGGACACGTTGGGCCTATACCCATTAAAGTTTAGCAGATTGAGAGGTTGTCATATTGAAACATATAAGATCCTGAGGGGACTTGATGGGGTGGATGCTGAAAGGATGTTTCCCCTTGTGGGAGAGACTTCAACTAAGGAACACAGTTTAAAAATAAAGGGTCTCCCATTTAAGACAGAGATGAGGAAAAATTTTTTCTTCCAGAGTATCGTTAGTCTATGGAACTCTCTACCCCAGAAAGCAGTGGAGGCAGGGTCATTGACTATTTTGAAGGCAGAGGTAGATAGATTCTTGATTGACAAGGAAGTCAAATGGCATAGGGGTTAGCCAGGAAAGTAGAGATCGCAGTCAAATCAGCCATGATCTTATCAAATGGTGAAGCAGACTCGAGAGCCAAATGGCCTACTCCTGCTCCTAATTCGCATGTTTGTATGTATGTTCACTGATCCGTATGTGTGTTTGGGTGTGAGGATAAAATTTCTTAAGTCCCTATCATCAATAAAAAAAAATTGTGAATTTAATGGAAATTCCCTGTCCTTATAATGGATAACATGCAGGAGAAAAGCATCATCTGTCGGTATCCCTGACTATATTAAACACAGAAACATGGAATTGTACGAATGAGTAACAAATCTATAATGCAATCTGAGGGTTCACATATCATTGTGACAGCCAGTTTACATTTCCTACATGAATTTCAAGATTGTATTATTGCCTCGTAACTTCCTTGCACTGATTTTTTGAGATACTTGTATTATATAGAAGACTATGTTAGAATGGCAGCTCCAAAATGCATTTTCAGTTGTAAAGCACAACCATTAATAGATATCTGCTAATGACTTTTACTTCAATCTGTTCAATATAGCTTAATAATAGTTAGGATTACTAGGCTGCGTGGCACAAAATCAGGTAATTTGGCCCAGCCAGCCTATACTGGTATTTATGCTCAACTCAAACCCCTTCCCATCTTTTTTCATCAAAATCTTCCATCGCAATCCTCTATTTCTTTCTTCCTCAAATACTTGCATAGCTTCCCTTAAAA
This sequence comes from Carcharodon carcharias, assembly GCF_017639515.1. Taxonomy (NCBI): domain Eukaryota; kingdom Metazoa; phylum Chordata; class Chondrichthyes; order Lamniformes; family Lamnidae; genus Carcharodon; species Carcharodon carcharias. The sequence goes on from NC_054503.1 coordinate 8,415,418, forward strand.
TGCATCAATATTATTCATCTCAACTACTCTCAATGGTAGCAATTTCCACATTCTCACCAATTTATGGGTAAAGAAGTTAGCATAATGGGTAAAGAATTATGGGTAAAGAAATTTCTCCTGAATTTCCTATTGGATTTCTGAGTGACTATCTTATATTGATAATCACTAGTTATGCTGTTCCCCACAAGAGGATACATTCTCTCTGTATCCACTCTATCAAAACTTTTCATAATTTTAAAGAGCTCTCTTAGGTCATCCCCACCCGCCTTCTTTTTTTCAAGACAGAAGAGACACAGTCTGTCAATCTCTTCCTGGTATGTATACCCACGCTTTTCTAGTATCATCATTATAAATCTTCTCTGCACCCTCTCCAATGCCTCTACATAGTTTTTATAATTGTTAAGACCAAGTCAGAAGGGTGAACAAATTCTTTGCTTTTCCATTTCTGAGGTTGGTTATAACAGAATTTGAATTTTTGATAAAGTTGTGATTTTTCAATTCAGTATGTACTTGACCATATGTAAAGCTATATAAAGAAATAAACCAGCCAGGTCTCTTGAGCTAACAAGTAAGGAGTTAGACTTATTGTTAAAACTTGCTCAGGTAAAAGTATAAGATATATTAAAAAGGTAAAAACACATTCTGTATCCTGTAACAAAAACACACACACAAGCATGCAGAACTGAACAAGTTACAGGATGGAGGAGATGAAATTGACAAGAGTTAAAGTCTGTAGGAGAAAAATAAAATATATGTTCCAACATTCCTTTGGTGGTCTTGAAATTCCAGTGGTGTTGCAGCTGATGTAAGCTGGTTGTTCTTCTGGGATAGTCTCTTTTAAATTGTAATCAGTCTTTTTCCAGAGTGGATGCTCTGGCACTTAAAGTTCTTTTCAATCAATGTTCTCTATCTCTGTGATATATTCCAAAATGTAACAGAGATAGGCTCTCGATCGTTAGAATAGGAGAGAGAGATGATGTTACATTCTGCAGTCTTCTTCTTGATGTCATATTCTGCAGATGCCATTTTTTGCTGTAACAAACATACAAGCTTATAATCATAGCTTTTTACAAGTTGGATTTCAATCTTGTGACAGCTGGCTATTGGCACACAATGGAGGGCAATCCATATCAACAAAAGATTTTTGATCTCCCATTGTCAAAGCCATAAAAGATGTCTTCGCAACAGATAGGAGGTCCTTAGCACCCTGCTTGCATAATGGATTTCATTAGTCCTTCATTGTTTCCGGCAATTTCTGGAGTCAGGAAGTTTGGTGGCCTATTATCCTTATGTTTTGCAGAGAGTTGAGAGACAGTGGCAGGTGTGAAGTCCATCAGGGGAAATACCTAAACATGTCCCCTGGTAATCCATTTTCTGAGGCTTCTAGAAACTTGGCCAATTTGTAGGTCAGGTGACTTCTTGCTAGGCCATACCAGAGAGCAGTTAAGAGTCAACCACATTGCTGTGGGTCTGGAGTCACATGTAGGCCAGAGCTGGTAAGGGCAACAGGTTTCCATCATTAGTAAACCAGATGGGTTTTTATGGCAATTGTTGATAGTTTCATAGTCACCATTACTGAAACTAGCTTTCAATTCCAGATTTATTAATTGAATTTAAATTTGAACTTGTGTCCCCCCAGCATTAGCATAGGCCTCTGGATTACTAGTTCAGTGACATTACCACTATGCTACCATCTCTGCTTTTAAAGTACAGTGTCTTTGCAGATCTAGCCGTTCCCTTTCCTTTTTAAAAACAATCCAGGGTATTATACCAGCCAATGAAACTAATGAATAATATTCCACATTGTGCGTATGGCTACCAGGACTGGATGTAGTACTCTTAAGTGTTGTCGGACCAAGTTTCAATACAGGCTTAGCATAACTTTCTCCTTTACAGTTCTACCCCTCTAGAAATAAAGCCTATTGCTTGGCTTGCTTTTTTTTGTATGGCCTTGCTAAAGCTGTGGCACAACTTTTAGTGATTGATATATTTGTATTCTGAGATCCTTTTGTTTCTCTACCCCACCTAAACTCGCACCTTCCAAGTAATAAGTGACCTCCCTATTCTTCCCATCAAAATCTACTGCTTCAGATTTATCCACGTTGAACATCATTTGCCAGACTGTCCAAAGACTGGTTTAATGTGTGCACTGTTGGTTTATCTTAACTGGTCTGTAGATTGGGTACGATAAAGGGCCTCAGTATTTCTGGACTAGGGAGAATGAGATCTGTGGAGCAGAAGGGCCTTCTTAACCTGAACCTATCTTATCTGTCTGGGACCTTTTTTGCCTTATTTGCTTTTTCTAATCACATTACCATTGTAACTTTCTTGTTACAGTGGAGGCGTTAGTGGTGATCTTTCAGAAATCACTGGAGTCAGGGAGGGTCCCAGAGGACTGGAAAATCGCTAATGTAACCCCCCTGCTTAAGAAGGGAGTGAGGCAAAAGATGGGAAATTACAGGTCGATTAGCCTGACCTCAGTCATTGGTAAGATTTTAGAGTCTGTTATTAAGGATGAGATTTCAGAATACTTGGAAGTGCATGTTAAAATCGGGCAAAGTCAGCATGGTTTCATCAAGGGGAGGTCATGCCTGACAAATCTGTTAGAATTTTTTGAGGAGGTAACGAGTAGGTTAGACAACGGAGAGCCAATGGATGTTATCTACTTGGACTTCCAGAAGGCCTTTGACAAGGTGCCGCACAGGAGGCTGCTCAGTAAGATATGAGTCCATGGTGTTAGAGGCAAGGTACTAGCATGGATAGAAGATTGGCTGTCTGGCAGGAGGCAGAGAGTGGGGATAAGGGGGTCCTTCTCAGGATGGCGGCCGGTGACTAGTGGAGTTCCACAGGGGTCAGTGTTGGTCACTTTATACATTAATGATCTAGATGAAGGAACTGAGGGCATCCTGGCTAAGTTTGCAGATGATACAAAGATAGGTGGAGGGACAGGTAGTATTGAGGAGGTGGGGAGGCTGCAGAAGGATTTGGACAGGTTAAGAGAATGGGCAAAGAAGTGGCAGATGAAATACAACATGGGGAAGTGTGAGATCATGCACTTTGGTAGGAAGAATAGAGGCATAGACTATTTTCTAAATGGGGAGAGAATTCAGAAATCTGGAGTGCAAAGGGACTTGGGAGTCCTAGTCCAGGATTCTCTTAAGGTTAACTTGCAGGTTGAGTCGGTAGTTAGGAAGGCAAATGCAATGTTGGCATTTATTTCGAGAGGACTAGAATATAAAAGCAGGGATGTGCTGCTGAGGCTTTATAAGGCTCTGGTCAGACCACATTTAGAATATTGTGAGCAATTTTGGGCCCCGAATCTCAGGAAGGATGTGCTGGCCCTGGAGAGGGTCCAGAGGAGGTTCACCAGAATGATCCCAGGAATGAAAAGCTTAACATATGAGGAACGTTTGAGGTCTCTGGGTCTATACTCGATGGAGTTTAGAAGAATGAGGGAGGATCTGACTGAAACTTACAGAATACTGAAAGGCCTGGATGGAGTGGACGTGGGGAAGATGTTTCCATTAGTAGGAGAGACTAGGACCCGAGGGCACAGTCTTAGAGTAAAGGGAAGACCTTTTAGAACAGAGATGAGGAGAAACTTCTTTAGCCAGAGAGTGGTGAATCTATGGAATTCATTGCCACAGAAGGCTGTGGAGGCCAGGTCATTGAGTGTATTTAAGACTGAGATAGATAGGTTCTTGATTGGTAAGGGGATCAAAGGTTACGGGGAGAAGGCGGGAGAATGGGGTTGAGAAACTTATCAGCCATTATTGAATGGCAGAGCAGACTCGATGGGCCGAATGGCCTAATTTCTGCTCCTATGTCTTATGGTCTTACATGATATAAAATAGCGTATGAACAGCACCCAATCCAAAATTGTCTTGCATTGCACCACTATGAGAAAAGCGTACGTGGGCCATCCCAATGTAACTTTCTCTAAGTCTTTGAATCTGATTTATATGGTTTATTGGAAAACCGAGAGTACACATGGGATGCAGTTTTCAAATTTGTAGTTACTTTTTTATTTTAAGTGTTGTTGATTGAAGGACAACCCTGAGAGGACAGACGGGGCTTGGATTTAATGCCTCATCTGAAAGACTTATTCTCCAAAAGTGCAGCACTCCCTCAATACTATGCCAGAATGCCAGCCTACGTATGTACTCAAGACTTAGCCCCATAGGACAGTCACTTTGGTAAAATTTAAATTACAGAAACTGTACCCATTAGAAGGGAAGGAAAGAAAATTAAAGGAATATAATAAAAAAGAACATTGTTGTTATTCTTGACGTGGTATTACAACGTATAGATCTAGCAGCTCCCTGAGTTTCAGAATGGTCCTTAGAACAGAGAAGTTAAGGGAATATTTAATAAAGGTGTTCAGAATTAGGACAAGTTTTGATATGGTAAATCGGGAGAAACTGTTTTCATTGCAGGAGGGTCAATAACAAGAGGACACAGATTTAAGATAATTGGCAAAAGAATCAGGAAGGAAATTGAGTAACATTTTATACGCAGCAAGTTGCCATAATCTGGAATGCAGTGCCTGAACTGGTGGTTCAGTAGTCTCTTTCAAAAAGAAACTAGACAAATACTTGAAGGGGAAATTTTGCACAGCTATGGTGAAAGGGCAGGTTATACAAATCTTTCAAAAGAGTCTACAGGAGTACAATGGGCCAAATAGCCTCCCTCTGCGGTGTATGATTTTAATATTCCAATTTAGCATTTTGTTTGTGGTGATACCTCGTCCAGGGTGTTAAAAGCAGGTATCAAGTAAAGCTCAGATTCTTAACGCAGCAAAAGAGTGCTCTGGTTTGACCTCGTCTATCTTCTGATCTTCTGGTACAATTTGTGATTCTAGAGGCTTATAAAGAGGTTACCTGGGCACGCACTGGGCGGGGAGGGAGTGGGGGGAGTGCAGGGAGTGTTAAAATAATAAAAAGGGATGAAAAATAAAAACTTTTCAGACGCGAAAGAGCACAAACAATTTCATTTTCTATTGTTCCGCAAGGCTTTTTATTACAGTTTAAGTAATTGGTTGAGGTGGAAAAGCTTTTTGTGTAATTGGGAGGATATTATTGCAGCAGAATTATTGACAGCTTTAGAAGTAATTTAATGTTTCTGTATCGATAAACGCAGATCAGATACTGCCATTAGTGCAAATCAATTAGTAATGGAATACAATCACAGAGGAAGATGCTGTTCCTCTGAAATTTATCCTTTGAATCCAGTTTTCATGTCTGTTGCTTGTTTCAGGTCATATGCAGAGCTCAGCAATGGCTTGGCCTGCCTCTTAAAGGGAAATTAGAGACATTTTATCCAAATCCTCACTGATTGATTATCGATCGGGAACCAACAACTTTAGGAATGCTGTCAAGTCCTTGAGAGGGCGCAGAAGAGATTAAGAGGAATGATACAGGAATGAGTGATTCAGTTAATGTGTCGAGATTAGAGAAGCAGGGATTGCTCTCCTTAGAACAGAGGTGATGAAGTGGAGATTTAATAGAGGCGTTCAAAATCATGAAGGGTTTGGATAGAGTACATAAGGAGAAACTGCTTCCAGGGGCAGGGATTGGTAACCAGAGGATACAGATTCAATACAATTGGCAAAAGAACCAGAGGTGACATGAGGGAACTTTCTTTATGCAGTGACTTGTGATCTGGAATGCACTAACTGTAAGTGTGATGGAAGTAGATTAACTTCAAAAAAGAAGTTGATAAATGTTTGAAGAGAAAAAAATTGCAGGGCTATGGGGAAAAATTGGATGAATGAGACTTATCGGATAGTTCAATTAAAGAGCCAGCACATGCACAATAGCCAAATGATCTGTACAGTATCATTTTCTGATTTCAGCCTAGATCTTCTGATAGCAATTATTTTTAAAGGGTTAATATTAGTGTTAAAATAATGCCAATCAGAAAATCTAGGCCTACATTTCCTCAAATTAAACAAAAAATGCTGAAAATACTCAGCAGGTCAGGCAAAGAGAGAAAGAGAATTAACATTTCAGATCGTTGATGATCCTCCATCAGAACTGGTACCTACATTTCCCGTGGGAATACTATGGGACTGGGTGGGTTAGCCACCAACCTGTCACTGTGGGACCTTAGCTGAAAATTCTTGGCATTGTTTTGAGTCTTGAGTCAGAAGACTGCAGATTTGAGCCTCACTCCAAATTCAGCAAGAAGTCAAAACTGAAAACCTCTGGTGTACACGGAGCTTTAACAATGAACCATCTGGGGACCTTCTAGTAGCTAGCATCACAGAGCACAGGAATTTACACCGCGAGAGGAAAAGAAGGCATTTCATTCTTCATTTTTATAGAGCAAGCTTTATTTTATTTTTCATTGTATGAACCAAGAAACATCAAGGAAATATAAAGACCATTCAGCCCATCCCTTCAAAAGCCTAGCTACCCCATTACAATGTTCGGCTGTACATTGAGCATGCCCAATGTTTCTGTCTCTATTATTGTTCCTGGCAGATTATGCAATAAATTAGCACCATTTGAGTGATCAATTTCTTTCTAATATCTGATTTAAAATGAGTTTTCACTCGTTGAAGTTTCTTGTTTCTGTCCTGTGTTCCAGGTTTAATTTGAAGTGCTGGGTTTATCTGATCTATACCATTTTTACAGGGATATGGGGAAAGAGCAGTGGAGTGAGACTAATTGGGTAGCCCTTACAAAGAGCCAGCAGAGGCACGTTGGGTTGAAAAGTGTCTGTCTGTGCTGGAAGATCCTTTGATTCCACGCATTATTTGATGAATTCTCCCTTTAACCTTCTCTTTTCTGGACTGCAGAATTTGAGCATCTTTAATTTTTCCTGGTTATTTGTCTCTTCACATCCTTTTCCCCTCTTCTCGAAGTGTGCATCTGTGTGCATGAGAATGTCAAATGAGGACAAGACTGAGGTGAGGTAGCTGCAGAACCTTATTGGAGCAAGAGGTGCTGTAATTCAGAAAAGGTCAAGGGGAAGGGGCAAACCCCCATCAACACTGTGTTCACTGTTTCAGTTCCTGATAATCCACCATTATGCCAAAATCAGACCCCAGAGCTGATTGCAGCCTGGACAGGATAGGGTGCTTTGACACACAAAAACTGCAGTGACAGCAGAGCAAGTTTCACGCTGAAACATGGCAACACAACAACTGCATGATTAATGTATTTCTTGAGAATTCCTGACAACTGTATGATCGAAGTGGCCACCATCTGGTCCTGCCTGGCATGAGTGGCCTCAAGCAATCATTAGTAGAGAGAAAGGTAATTTATCCTGCACCATTAGCCATTATTTATCAGCCAAGCCATGGTCATCCAATGATGTACAGGTATTATTAACCATAATAGCATGCAGTCCCACTGTATCAATGGACAGCTGACTTCCATAATAACGCAGAGGAGATAATAAAATTTCTAGGTTATAAAGCAATATCATTATGAGAGCTGTCACACTGTAAGACATAGCTTCTTCACGTAAACTTCCTTTGCAAGATGTGACAAACAGAAGCCTATGTGTTCCCGCAAACGTGGTAGTTGGAGGGATATGGGTTTGGTGGTTGGTTTATTAAGGTGATAAGTGATGACATCAGTTTTAAAGGCGAAGAAACAATGTATGAGGTAAGTAGTTATGAAGTGACAGCATGCTAGGTTTTTAAACGCCTGTATGAGAAAGGGAAGGGCAAGGAAAATAAGAGTTTACTGCCATTTAGTTAAAGAATACTGCGTGGGCAAAGGGACAAAATACAACAAGTACAGTAAAAACATACTCATAATAGTCAACTCTGGCAATATTGGATGAGGTGGCGTGTGATTCTCTGTGGTTTTACAATACAGTACAAAAACTTTTGTGAAGTAATGACTGGAGGCAGTCTATGAGTGGAACACACATTATTTGATAAAATTAACCAGAAATAAAAACATATGGGTTTTCTCTTTCCTCAAAAATTAAAAGAAATTAAAAATCATGTTTTAATGAAAGCCGTTTAAGCAGTTTGGGTTTGGAAATGTAGAGAAATAACAGATGCCACATCTAACCTGGGTAAAGACACCACCTGGTGCAGTTCTGATTCACACTCATTATGAAAGTTCCAAGTTAAATCTCCTGGTGTATACTGAATTAACAGACCTGAGCTAAATACAGACCGGGCCTTAAAGCTGATTCTAAAACATTTCAGCATGGGAATCAATCATGGTTCCTATTCCAAGTCAATGCCCAGTGATTCCTGCTGAACAGAAGTTGGAAAGTAAATTGAGTGAGGGTGTGTAACAGGCCAATCTGCTGCCCTGGCGAGTGTTGAAATCTACCTTGATGTCTCAGGCAGCAGTTGGGTGGAGTACTGGAGAGATATGGATGTCCAATGGAACTGGAGCCGTGCATTGATCAGGATAAATCCCTCACACTGTGCTGAATTATCTCGGCTTGGACCCTTCTTTTGGTCTCAGTCTCCCTGAGTAAAAGTCAGATGGGCTTCTTACCATGATTCAGTGATCTCTGAGGTAAGTGTGGGGAATTAACTTTGACTTTGGGCAATGGTGCAGATGTTAGATCTTTGCTTGACCAACTTTTAAACACCTCTCCTGATTTTCCCCTCCACTGAAGTCTATGGGTAAATAGGAACAGGGGAGACCATTCAGTCACTCCAGCATGTTCTGCATTCAAAAAGATCACAGCTAATATGCATCTTAACTCCATCTACTCACTTGACTCCATATCCCTTAATACCCTTATCCAACAAAAGTCTATCCATCTCAGTTTTGACATTTTCAATTGACTCCCAGCCTCAGCAGTATTTTGCAGGGGACAGTACATGATTTCCACTCCTGTTTATGTGAAGAAGTGCTTCCTGACATCACCCCTGAGTAGCCTTAAGGTTATGTTCCCTTGTTCCGCACGTCCCCACTCCCACCTGGAGGAAATATAACTGAAAATAGGCATTCAACGTTATCATCTAAAGTCAAAATTACTCCTTAGACATGGATACTGGGTGAGGGCAGAGTCAGGCTCATCTGTGATGCACTTTTTGATCAAATATCCTGGCGACACTCATAGTCTACACTCACAGATGAAAACTGGGCGCTAGAGTGAAGTACTGGAGGAGTGTCAATGTTGCAAAATCAGATCCCAGCAAGAATAAGTGCCTTCAGGCTCAACATCAGCCCTAGTTGCATTGTTTACAGGAAATTGTAAACATGTCCCTTTTTTTCACTTTTTCTAATTCAACTTTATAACACTTACTAAGAAGTAATATTAAAAAGATTTAGTCCTCCAGATGTTGTACAATGATGTAAGCATTTTAAAAGTTGACAAAGTGAGTTCTTAATTGGCTGAGAACTAGAGTAAGAAGGCTGAGAAAATGAAGGAGCCCCTTAAAATGCTCTGCTTAGGCAAACATTCCATTAACTGCACACTCACTAATGGGTTCCACGTGCTTCCACAGTAGTCTTTCACAGTCTGCTGGGGATCATACCTGTACTGACTGAAAGGATTAATCTTCACCTTGCTGTCCAGTTGTTTTGATAATCAAGTGCCATTCTCACTGACTACTGGAATGATCTGTTGATGGAGCAGCTGGGTGATTTTATGCAGTGGGATAGGGGGGGTTACCTCTGCTTCACGTGACCAATTCTGGACATCAGGCAGCCATCAGGGTGCATTGCATGATGAAAGAAGAATTCAAAGAGCAACAAATTGCTGTTCATTTTCCAGCCGCCTTCTACCAGCTTGTAGTGGCTGCTGCTTTCCCCTACGTGAAGAATTGGCCCCAGTGGGAGCATTCAAAAGACTAAGGGAGAATTGCAGTGGAAAGTGAAAAGGAAGGGTAGTGAGATTACAGGAGACAGGTAGTCATCTTAAAATTGGTCTTGTTGACCAGTTCTATGTCCAGCACCCCACCAGGCACTGCTCATTCTTGGGATATAGGTGTGGCTGGCAAAACTGGCATTTGTTGCCCATCTCTAATTCTCTGAGAAGGTGGTAATATAACTGAGTGATTTGCTGGGACACTTCAGAAGGAATTCAAGTGTCAATACTAGCCTGAAGTCACATAAGGATGACAGGTTTCCTCCCTTAAATGGGCATTAATGAACTCTTTATGACAATACGACAACCACATGGTCACTTTTACTGAAGCCAGATTTTAATTTCCAGACTTTTTAAAGAAAAACTGAATTCAAATTCTCAAACTGTCTTGGTAGGATTTGAACACACGTTCTCTAGATTATTGCTCCAGGCCTCTTAACTACAGGTTCAGTAGCATAATCAGGTATTCATGTATCCTGTACTCTTGCAAATGCCAACTCTCAATCAAATGTCAATGATATAATAATGCTAAACAGTAACTGATGACAAAACAGTTTATAGGTCAGATCAGTATTTTTTAAGCTCTACACTGGACCCTATTTATCCAGAAATGTTGGCAAAGGACTTATTTTACTGGAAGTTAGATTTACTCCTTAACAGGTGAAACATTTGCTGATATTGGGTTGAGGAGAATAGGAAATGAACCGCCTTTTTAAAGTTTAATCTCAGATCATTATCTGCTAGTCAAAGACACTTAAATTAACATTATTAATACATCACTTTAAAATCAATTTATAATGTTTTTCAATTCTTAGAGATTAGTCCACCACACAAAAAAATTAACACCCTTAACTGGATGTAACTCAATCCCCCTCTAAAATGAATGTAATTCCTACTTCTTCCCTTGCCATGCCCAAAGATGCTTCAGATTTGCAGACTTAATCTGTCCCAAAACAGCTTCTGCAGCCACAATCACTGCCTTTAATATGGACGTGCTCTGCAGTGACCCTCTTTCAAAATCTTCCTTTCCAAACGCTGATAGGGCAGTTGCCAAGAACTAATCAATTGATGGTTGGGGGTTCTTTGGTTTCCTTGCGGACACCAACAACAATTTTGCTGTAAGCAGTGATTATGAAATCACTCAAGTACAGGCTCTAATTCTGGATTATCAGACAGAAACTCAGGTTTCCAACCTACTGACCTCTCCTGCTTCCAGCTATAGTGCTGATGGTTGAGAGCATGTGAGCGTGTGATCATTTTTATATTAGTTGATTTTCCTAAAGTCATCAGTGCCCTAACTCCTTTTTGCAATTATTTCTGCACAAGAAGCACCCCTCAGACCAGCAAAGACAATGACAGTTGCTCTGGAGGTTGCTCTTAAAGCTTTTGCGACTGCACTTCAACCAGTTTCAGTGTGATGAAGTGGTATGATTCAAGCATAAGCTTGCAGTGCTGCTAGGTGCAGGGAAATAGAGTCACACCTGTAATGCTCTTGATGCTGCCTGAATCAGACCTTGGGGGTTACAAGTGGATGTAAGAACCTCTCCAAAATAAGCAGTGGGGGGGGGGGGTGTGGAAGAGAGATAGAGAGAGGAGATGCACCCTGTCACCCCAAAATGTTTCATCGTGTTCAGCTTCAGAGAAGAAAAGGAATGGTCAACACATGATTTGTGGAACACAGTTACACCTGCAATTCATATCCTAATAGTGTTGGAATTGGGTTTAGTTTCAATAGTTTACAATGTTTCTCTGAGAAACAGGGAAGGCATTTGTTAAAGGATGGCAGCATGCCATCACTTTAAGGGAAATGTGCCATGTGATCCAGCCTCAGTTTCACTTTGGCCTGGAGCAGAACACAGACACATAGCCCTGCAGCTATGATGTCCTCAAGCTTTCTACCTGTGTGTGTATGTTCTCATGTGCCTAGATTAAATAAATGAACCCACAACATGCTTGCATAATCTTTTATGAGCGATTAGTACCTTTATATCATGATAAAAAAACCGATATGGTGTTCAGCAGTGGTCAAAGAGCATGGCAGCAAGATTAAGTACTGGTACAACATAGTGAATGGTCTTAGATCATGCTACATGGCCTGAGACAATTCTCAACATTTTGGGCAGACTGCAATGAAACCACAGCATCGGAGAGTGTTGAAATTGCAGCATGCTGACTGCACAGAAAAACTTTGAAGACACAGTGCCAAACTAGTGCTCAAATAAACAGTGGGTAAGCAGACAGATTCCTCATGATAAGATTGCAGTGTATAGCCTGTCAGTTCCGTGAGTGGGAAAGCGCTTTAGGTTAGCTCAATCAGGGAAGGAGCGAGGGAGGGAGGGTCAAACAAAAAAAGAGCCATCATAAAAATCAAACGAGAGAAGGTTGCAATTATAAAGGGTGGAGCAGCTGTAGCAACACTCAACCCAGGAGAAGGAAGATCAAAGGGATATTATCAAAGTGTCCACAAAATTCCCCAGTTTCAGTTGGCATGCTGCTGACCTACTATCCGAATTTATAATGATTAAGCAGTGTATGGAGCTATCGTTTTTTGATTCAGGTGTATCCGATCTGGAAAAGCAAACCATAAAAATTCACCTAGCAATTGGGAATGAGGATCAACACAGGTTGAACATGTCAGGATTAACAGCAGAGGAGCTAAAGGACCCCTAAAAGATATGGACTACGCTGAAAGACCAGTTCAGCATCAGGTTAAACTTCTGTATTCATTAACTAGAGTCCATGTCATTTTGACAACAGCTTACAGAATCCATAGACCACCTCACCAACAGATGCAGAGTAAAGGTTACATGCTGTGATTTCTCAAACTCAGAGCTAGCAGACAGAATTGTTGAGCTGGTGATCGCATCCACTCACATGGAAGTGTTCCAGAAAGATCTACTAGACAAGCCCAGAACGTACAGCATTGAAGAGCTACTCAAGGATGGACATAAGCATGAAATGATCCTTGCAGGTCGACTAAGCTTACAAATCCTAAGCACAATCACAATTGCTGAAGAGCTTACTAGAACACCTAAGCCTAGCAAACAATGTGGAATGTGTGGTCTTCTGCATGCACCAACAAAATGCCCAGCTATCCATCAATACTGCAAGGCATGTGGCAGAAAAGGCTATTGGCTGTGGTACTAAAGCAAAGGCTGATGCAACTACAAAGAGCCATGCACTGATCCAAATGGACCGCACACAACGGGTACATTCAAGTAGTAAGAATGACCATCCAGTATCCCATCAGAAACATATGCATGAGGTGACTGACAAACCAGAAAATGATGATGATGTGCACAAGACCAAGAACGGTGAACACACGTTTCACACTGTCAATCTTGTGGAAAACATAGACACCATCAAAAGCATTTGCCAAAATTCAAATGACCTGTGCTAACAAAGTTGATAACTACTCGTTATTGGCCAAAATTGACACAACCCCTGTGAATTCTAAATGATGTATCCAGAGACAAGGAAGGCCATGGCGAAACCTACTACTGCGCAACTTCCAATGAACAATGAATGGTTCACCAATTCTGTGTGCAGGTTTCATAGACCTGGAGTGCAAGTACAAACAATCCTCCTGGGTGTCACAGATGTTCTACATTGTGGAGACTAAAGGCCCAACAATCGCAGGTCTACTGGCATGCCATAACCTCATACTATAAACAATCCATGGAGTTAGTTAGACCTCCTATGGCAGATCAACCTTAGAAACTACTCCTATCACCTCAGTTCATGACTTAACAGTGAAGTATGCAGAATGTTTCAACAAAACTAACGGTTGCAAGGGAGCTGCAACATAACACTTACAGGGGAATGCAAGGCCCTGCACTGATCCACCACCTAAGTGTAGCATCCACTTACAAGTCAAATTAAAGCTCAATCTAGACAAAAGGGAAAAAAATTGAATCATCAGAAGAGTACAAGAGAACACAGATTGGTGTAGCTCAACAACTTGCCATAAAAAAGGATGGATCATTGAGAGTATGCCTCAATCCACAATGTTTAAATGCAGCTTTGAAATGTTATCCTTAAAAGATATCCACATGAGAAGAATTAAATTCAAGATTTGCAGGTGCAAAATTCTTCTCGAAGCTTGATGTCAAATATGGCTACTGGTCAGTACATCTTGGGAGAAGTCCCAAGAACTTATAACATTTTATACCACATTTGGATAATATTGTTTTCAACAACTTCCTTAGAACTATAGAACCACAGAAAAGTTTCAGCACAGAAAGAGGCCATTCAGCCCATCATGTCTGTGCTAGCTGAAAAACAAAAAATAAAAAACTAGCCACCCATTCTAATCCCAACCTTTCAGCACCTGGTCTGTAGCCTTACAAATGTCAGCAATTCAGGTGCAGATTCAGATACATTTTAAATGAATTGAGGGTTTCTGCCTCCGCCACCAAACCAGACAGCAAGTTCCGGACACCCACCACCCTATGGGTGAAGAAGTTTTTCCTCATGTCCCCTCTAATCCTCTGCCAGTCACTGTAAATCTGTGCCCCCTGGTACTTGAAAGCAGGTCTTTTCTGTCTACTCTATCTAGACCCCTCATAATCTTTTACAATTTTACAATCAAGCCACCCCCTCAGCCTCCTCTGTTCGAAGGAAAACAACCCTAGCCTATCCAATCTTCCCTCATTGCTGCAATTTTCAAGCCCTGGCAACATTCTTGTAAATCTCCTCTTTACTTTGTCCAGAGCAATTATGTCCTTCCTGTAAAGTGGTGACCAGAACACTGTACAGAAAATTCCAGTGTGGCCTAATCAGCATTTTATACAGTTCTAGTATTACAACCCTGTTTTCATATTTAATACCACATCCAATAAAGGAAAGCATTCCATCTGTTTTCTTTACCACCTTATCTACCTGTCCTGCCGCCTTCAGGGACCTGTAGATATGCACTACAAGGTCTCACATTTCCTCTATCCCTCGCAATATCCTCCCATTTATTGTGTATTCCTTAGCTTTGTTTGCCCTCCCAAAATGCACTACCTCACTTTTCTGGACTGAGTTCCATTTGCCACTTTACTGCCCACTCAACCAATCCATTGATTTCATTCAGGAGTCGACTGCTATCCTCTTCATGATCAACTACACGACCAATTTTTGTGTCATCTGCAAATTTCTCAATCATGCCTCCCACATTTAAGTCCAAACCACTAATATACACAATAAACAGCAAGGGACCCCCAACACTAAGCCCTGTGGGACACCACTGGAAAACACCTTTCTATTCACAAAATCATCCATCGACCATTTCCCTTGGTTTCCTGTGTTGACCCAATTTTGGATGCAACTCACCGCATTCCCCTGTATTCCATGGGCTTTTACATTTCTGACCAGTCTGCCACAAACTTGGCTCTGATTGCACTCCTCTACATCACATAATCTGTGCCAGGATGCATCGATATTGTCGATGACATTGTTGTGGGCAGGACAAAGCAAGAGCATGATCATAATCTGCACCTATTGATGCAAAGGGCACATAATGAAGGATTGTTCAACAGTCTGAAAGGTGCCATCAATGTGCAGCAGATCAATGTCTTTGGTTCTATTTATTCCAATGCTAGCATGCATCTCAATCGCCATTCTGCCCATAAATGGCTGGCTGCCTTTCCCACTGCTGGATGTCTGGAATTTCATTTTAATACATCTACATCTCATTATAAGCCATGGTTGCCGGAATAATCCCCCTACGCTGGATCATCTGGCCTCGTTGGTGTGATTCCACCAAGTTTCGACAAGTTTCACAACTGAACATAAGTGATGTGCACTTGGCGAGCTGCACTTCACTCGGGCCTTTGGGACTTGTTTGTCTACCTTGCTTCGGGCAGCACTGGTGGTCATCAGCGCCAGGCTTCGCTGACGGCACCAAATCACTTTTAGGGGGGCTCACAGGCAGGTCTCTACTTACGAGACCAGCCGTAAGGCGGTGGGGGTGGGGGGGGTGGGGGGGCTTTTCAATGGCTACAGTGCTAAGGCTTGCTTGAGGAAGGCAGCAAAGTGGCCTGAGGCAAGGGAAGAGGCTGCAGGGCTAGGGCATTACTGGGGAAGGGGGTTATCCCAGGGTAAGTGTGGGGACACACGTGGCCTCAAGTGGCCTTCTCAAGAGGGTGAGGGCTGAGGAGGCAGTCTCCAGAGGAGATGAGGCCAGCTGGAGATGTGAGGGGAGGTGTGTGTGTGAGAGTGAGTTGTGATATCCCTTGAGCTGGCAGTGAGTGAGATACCAATCAAAGCGTGATAGGCTTGTGAGTGTATGAGTTTAGAGTGATGAGATCGTTGCCTTACCCTGGCAGCATGGATGAGATCATGCATCCTCTTTCTGCACTGGATGGCGAACCTCTTCTGTGTAGCATTGGCACTGACCACCACTGTCACTGCCTCCCAAGCCAGGGTGGTGACACTGATAAGCCTCCTGCGACCAGAATAGGGGTAGAGGACATCACAGTGGGCTTCAACGATGTCCAGAAGGCATTCCAGGGATGTGTCACTGAATCAGGGGGCTGCAGTCTTCTTGCCTTTTGCAGCCGTGCAGCAGTCCTGGGCTGGAAACACTGAGAGATGTGTACGCGGTTACATTTTAAATATGGTGCCCGGTGTGAGGAAGCAGTGAGGTGATGGTGTGATGGTCAAATTGGACACTGCCCGCCAGCGAAATGGCCTGTTTCCCAGGAATGCATGATTAATGAGGTGGGATTGGGACGATACGGCCCAAAAATCCGCCATTGCAGCCGGCGGGTAAAATATCTTTTTTCCTGCCCCCTACCTCACTTAGTGCAAATCTGAGACAATTCTACCCAAGGTTACCATTGCAAGATCTCAAACCAAACCAGTAGACTACATCAACAATTTAGACACTCATAAATTCACCTGTCCTATACACTAATGTAATGGTAACTAAACATGAACATGTATTGTAAATAGTTATACTTCATTGAAAGGGGGAAAGAATGTTTAAAAAGAAATGGGGGTGTTGTAATATGCTTTTAAGGGATAGAAGAATGCCATCACTTTAAGGGAAGTGTGTCCTGTGATCCAGCCTCAGTTTCACTTCGACACAGACACATAGCCCTGCAGCTCTGGTGTCCTCAAGCTTTCTTTCCATGAGTATATGTTCTCACATGCTTAGTTTAAATAAATGAACCCACAACATGTTTACACAATCCCTTATGAGTATGTTTATATTATTATAACACCTGACAGGGTTAAACTACTTGAACTAAATTGTCATCCCTTCAATAGCAGCTGATGTTAGTCCCCTTCTCCAATCCGATCCAGTCTAGACTCCCAATCCTATCACAATACTGTCTCAAAGTAGCAAGATTCTGGGTTGCCAGAAGCTGAAACATTAAAGAGAGTACACATACACTCAGAAAGAATGAATCAGTCTTGTCGTCTGCTGCTAGTAATGCAGGGCATGAATTATAGCCCTGGTCCTCACTTACCAGTGAGTTTTACAATGGGACAGTTGCATAACTAAGGTGAATGTGGACAAATTTGGTTTAGATACTCTGGCAGTGGCACTGAGCTGCTGATCTGATTAGTATTTCAATTATCCAAAAAAAATTACCTCCTCCATCCAAAACATTCTGCATTCCTAGTCATTTTTCTTAATACAGTTATGACTGATAATCAAGAGTTCAAACCTGTTTGCACTCTCAGCTGGCATTCCATCACCACAGCCTCCCAAAATGACTCGAACTTGACATGTGGAGCTGACAGAAGCGATTAGTAGCTTATTACAACAATATGGCCTGCATCAATCCACTGCATTCGTGTAATTAGGTTCGGTATTAATTATTATTAATCTACAAGGCCAGAAAGTAGTATTTCAGAACTAGGGAATACTTTCATCATCACAGACTAACTAAAGACAGGTCTTGTGCTTAAACTGGTAAGTAAACACAGCCATCAGGTGGAAATACAATGACCCCAAAATTCCTGCCCTTTTCTGTCCAGGGTGAAGGGACGAAGAGAGAGGAGAGGCAGAACCTGGGCCTGATCCTGACTGTCCTGGGATTTTGTCCCATTTAAGCCAGACCATTAAATTTCAGTCCGAGGTGGAAAGGGCTTGTTTGGATCTTCTGCCCATCTCCTATGTTAACTGAGCACTAATGCAGGGATGGTGAAAGGGAGAGAATCCCTGGTTTTATGGGATGGACCTTGAAAGGGCTCAGCTGAGGCTACCTAGAGGTCCTAAGGTTTCACTGGGGTAAGGCCACTGTAGCAATTTCCACTAGATTATTTGGTTGTTGGAAGACCCTGCTTCAGCTTAGAAAAGCGATCAGCACTGATGCATCCTTGTGGCTGTTGGTGGCTCTGTCCTGGAATTTAGGATGGGGTCTCGAGCCTTGGGCAAGCGTGGGGCCTCAAATCCTCCTGCAATTCCTTTCTTCTTTTAATACAGAAGCTTTTGATTTGTATCCTGTGAATTATGGAGGGGAAAAGTAATTGTGTGAACGGACATAAGGGAACAGAAGAAGGCGATACTGCCCATCTGCCCTGCTCTGTTATTCAATAAGATCATGGCTGATCTTCTATCTCAATTCCACCATCCAACACTATGCTCATATCCCTTGATTCCATTAGTGTTCACAAATCTACCAATCTCAGTCTTGAATATACTCAGCAACTGAGCATCCACAGCCCTCTGAGGCAGAAAATTCCAAGATTCTAAACCCTTTTAGTGAAGAAAGTTTTCCTCATAGTCTGAAATGGTCGACCCTTTCTTCTGAGACTGTACACCTTGAATTCCAGACTCTTCAGCAAGGGGGAACAGCCTCCCAGCATTTGCGTCGTTAAGGTCTCGAAGAATTTTATATGTTTGAATGCGATCACCTCTCATTCATCTAAACTTCAGAGAATATAGGCCCATTCTACACAATCTCTCCTACAGGACAGCCCCCTAGTCCCAGAAATCACTATAATGAAGGTTCGTTGCATCCCTGCTGTGGCAAAAAATATCCTTCCATAGCCAAGGAAACCAAAATTACACTCAAGCATTCCAAGAATACCAAACTTTCATCAAAACCCTATAAAATTGCAACAAAATTTCCTTACTCTTACACTGCAGCCCCATTGCAATAAAGACTGTACCATTTCCCATCTTTAGAATGTAGCCCAATTTATGTTATGAGCTTTGAATCAAATCTGGAGAAATTCTACTGAGGTTAGTCCAGTGGGGCATGTGAAAAATTCAGGTTTCTACTTAAATTTCATCAAGCCTCATACTACGAAGGAGTTTTGACTGAGGTTACTGCAGTCAAACCTCTAATCCAGTGTGTTCCGCATCTCAGACAATACAATCTCATGTCCATGGCCGGTTACTTAGCAACCCTCGCACTATAATCTAATCGCTACCTGTGTAATGAATTGGAAGATTTGTACAGAGCAACGTCTTTGTGTATAGAAATGATTTATAAATGGTTTGTCTAGGATTATTCTGTCACACCACACTTTTGTCAGTTTCTGTAGCATATCTTTGTATATGCAAATGTCTTAAAGCTGATTGGCTCAAATTGTGCACCCTTAAAACAGGAACAGAACTGCAGTAAGTGTGCCAGTCAGCAGATAGCCACGAAAAACACCAATTACAAATTCAGAAAGATATAGATCCAAAATGGTCACACAGCAACAGTTGCCAAATAATAAGGGACAGTAAGCCATCAAAATGTTTTTGACAATCCTTTTTGCTTTACCACCTCAGGTTTTCCACTAAGCTTGGGAGTTAGAAAAACTTGCATCAATTTAGCGCCTTTCTGGATCTCAGGTTGTGCCAAAGTTTTCTGCAGTCAATGAATGCCTGGATGAGGGCAGTTTCAATGACATTCAAGAAGCTCAACACCATCCAGGATAAAGCAGCCTTCTTGACTGGCACCCCATCCACCACTTTCAACATTCACTCCCTCCACCACTGACGCACAGTAGCAGCAATGTGTCCCATCTACAAGATGCACTTCAGCAACTCACCAACAGCTCCTTCAACAGCACCTTCCAAACCCACGACCTGTACTACCTAGAAGGGGAAGAGCAGCAGACACATGGGAACTCCTCCATCAACACATTCCTCTCCAAGCCCCACACCATCCTGACTTGGAACTATATTAGCTGTTCCTTCACTGTTGCTAGGTTGAAATCCTGGAACTCCTTCCCTAACAGCACCATGGGTGTACTTACACCACGTAGACTGCAGCGGTTCAAGAAGGCAGCTCAGTACCACTTGCTTAAGGGCAATAAGGGATGGACAAGAAATGTTGGCCCAGCCAGTGATTCCCACATCCTGTGAAAAAATTTTCAAAAAAAATTTTGAAGTGTTGTCGCTGTTGTAATGTAGGAAAAACAGCAGCCAGGTTGCACACAGCAAGCTCCCACAAACAGCAATGTGATAATGTTCAGATAATCTGCTTTTACTGCTGTTAATTGAGAGATAACACACCTTAGCTCTGTTTTAATCTCGTAAAAACAAAAAAATCTAAAACAAGTATTTAAAGCTATCAAGAAAGTGGCATTTGTCAGCAAGAAACGCCTCCAGCAGTTTTTTTCTGGAAAGGGCCAGTGTGTATGTGCTGGTTTCCATTTGATCTTTGAAGATGAGGGTACAACCAAGGAACATATAAACTTCTTAAAGGGCTTGACAGGGTTGATCCTGAAAGGATGTTTACCATGGCTGGAGCATCTGCAGCTAAAGGGCAAAGTCTCAGAATAAGAGGTTGGCCATGTAGGACTGAGATGAGGAGGAATTTCTTCACTCATAGGGCAGAATTTTGCCGTCGGTGAGCAGGGGACAGGGCCCACTCGCCGACATGTAAAACAATGCGGGATGATGTCAGGCGGAACCCCCGACCTCATCCCGGCCCATTTAAATTTTCAGGAAGGCGGGGGTGCAGCAAAATCAACTGCGGGCCTGCCGACCTGTCGATGGCCAATTGAGGCCGTTGACAGGATCATTAAAACAAGTAAAAGACCTGCCTGTCCAACCTTAAGGTTGGCGGGCAGGTCAGGAGCCCCGGCGGCAACTAGAAAAAACATGAAACCTCGTCCACCGGCGGGATGAGGTTTCATGCAGGGTTTTAAAAATTTTAATTGAGTTACTCTGTAAATTATGAACATGTCCCATGAGGGGGCCAGGTTAGGGATTTTTTTTTCTACTTTTAATATTTTTCAAAGTGGAAACGATCTCCCTGAGGCAGCACTTAGTCTCAGGGAGATGTGCGCTCTTCTGTGCACATGCACGAAAGAGCACACTCTCGCTTTTAGGGAATCCCCCCTCCGCCCGCACAGGGAGTGCATAGCACTTCCTGCTGGACGTCACGCTGGGCGGGCCTTAATTGGCCCGCCCACGTAAAGTGGCGGTGCTGACCGCTTCGCTGGCGGGGATCGGCTCCCTGCCTGCTGGAGATTGGGTTGGGCCCACCCACTCGACAGGCAGAAAATTCCGCCCATAGGGTTGTGAAGACAGAGATCAATAGATTTTTAGATACTAAGGGAATCAAGGGATGTGAGGATAGTGAGGGGAGGTGGAATTGTTGTAGAAGAGCATATTGAATGGCGGAGCAGGCTCGAAAGGCCGAATGGCCTACTCCTGCTCCTATTTCTTAACTTTTAATAGCAGTTTATATTTTTAGTCTTATGAGCTGCCATTTGCTCAGTGCTGACGCAGGAAATTGATGAGGAAGGTATCTGATATCACTTTCTCATTTCAGGAGCAGGTTCTGGCAGGTGACACACATTTTGTACAACATGGGTGCAATGGGTCTCCCCTTTTCTTTCTGCTTCTGTCGCCCCAGAAACTGACACATGGTAAGCATTACAGAGGAGAAAACTAACTCTATTCACCAATTTAATGGCAGTAAAGTCAGGGCAGACATGCCAGTATATTAAGAAGAAAACCCTCAGCTGCATTTAACAGACTGTGGCCTGAATTTTCATGTCAAAGGAGAGGCTCTCCAACTTAGCAAAAATGGCTATCGCGGCATAAATCCAGAAGTGTTGACCCCAAACCTGGCCCCTTCCATTTTTGCAGGGCTGTGGAGGGGGGCAGTTGGTGGGAGAAAGAGGGGCCAGTTCTAAATGGCACATCTATGGTTCACTGAGGCAATTGCACATGTTGAAGTGCAGCTGCCTCAGTCACATTTGATTTTCGCTAGTGAGATATCCAAAACACGACTTGTGGACTTTTGACCTGGTCGGACAAGGTCTAAACTTACCAGAGTTCTTTAGGGAGGTGGTGTACCCTTTTGGAGAGGTAAGATACCCTTTTGGATATGGTCCCAAGACGCCTTTCAAAGAGGTCAGGCACCCTTTGGGAGAGTAAGATGCCCTTTGGGATTGTTAAAAGTGGACATGAATGTGTGTAAGAACAAAGCATAATCTTATTGGAACTGTCAAACTCAAACTGGAACTGTCAAGAGAGCTGTCAAGAGAACTATCAAAGGGAATTGTCAAGCTGTCAAGGGATTTAAATTTCCTGTCTTTAAATATTTGAAAAAAATCTACCTGCAGTGTTTAAAAAAATCAGTGCTTACTATTTCACTTTGTCTGTTGACATAAGCCTGAGGTTAGTACTGCATGTCTGAATTCCCAGCTTATCATTAGCACACTGCCTCCGCACCCAGCAGCCTCCAAACTCTTTCCATGGGGCAGCAGTCACTAATTCCACTTTTACCTGCCCCACCTCATCCCCACCCCACCTCCTCACTGAATGAAAATCCAAACTTCCAGGGCATTTTCTCCTGGGTCGGGTTTGCGGAGCCTGAAATTGTCCCAACTCTGTACCCCCAGCCCAGGAGTGAAGATTCAGGCCTGTGTTTCTGTCTTTCTTACTGGCATATCCTTGCTTGACTCACAAATGAGTTATTCCGTCTGAATGGGTAACACATTTCTTCAGCATTTTGGAATTTTGTAAACCTATGATGCCTAGTAATTTGCTTATTCAAAATTCAAGATATGGTGACAGAAAGGAATTGTGAGCACATTCACATAATGACAGTATAAATGTAATGGTTGCCATGCGTTACGGCAGTCTGGTTGAAAGGCGTGAAAACTGCAATTGGAAGAAGTGACTGTCTCCAGCCATTCTCCCCTTGTTTACGACAATGTCAAGATTCTGTTGTAAAATAAAATAACTTTTCTCAGGTCCAGTGCTGCCAATAGCCCTCAAACTGCACTACAAATTTCCAACCTATTATATTCAACAATTCTCACACTAAAAGCAAATTTCCATAGTCAACAACTCTGACAATAGAATTTGATTTATAAAATTATCTTGTCTCTTTTTATCAGATTTTAGGTCTCTCATTGGTACTGCCAAATTTGGATGCTCTGCTAATTCCAGCTGTCTACATCATTCATGAATTGTTGGTTAAGTATCAGAATTTTATTTATTTAAATAAATAAAATTTAGACCTTGCAAATTATAGAATTTTTTTTTAAAAAGATGGCAGAGTATTAACTTTTGTTGTTGACAAAATATCAAAGTGTTTCAACGTTTATAATACTTTGTGTGTAGAGAAAGGAGCATTTCAATCAAGAAAATTGCTGTTTATATCTGAGCTGCTTAAGACTCTTGGACACGAGCAGCTTTTGAAACAACTGTAGGAAGGAGACAAATACGGTACGTTAATTTCCTATGAAATTATTCCTGCTGCGCTGACAGTAATTTGGGGGAGTTTGGTTCCTTTACAGTTGTGAAGTGGAAATTAATGAGTGTAGAACATTCTATATGTAAATTTGAAACAGTGGCGGGCAAAAGGGGTGTTTCAACCAAATAAACAGTCCATTATTCTTCTAAGGCTGATTACCACCTTGGCCGGCTGGAGCTGACTAAAAGCATGATTCAAAGAGACCATTTTATTAACAGTTTAGGATGTTGAATTGTCTGTCAAGCATCTGCAGTTTTCACATAAGGTCTGAAGTTCCTGTAGGTAACCTTAATAAAGCATTTGTGTTAAATCCCTTTGTGAAAAATTATTAAGCTGTTAGTAATACAGATGCATTTAAGAGGAAGCTAGATATGTGCATGAGTGAGAAAGGATAGAAGGCTGTGCTGATGTGGTGGGATGAATTAGGATGAGAGGAGGCTGGTGTGGAGTACAAACACCAGTATGGACTAGTTAGCTCAAATGGCCTGCTTCTGCACTGTAGATATGGTATAATGTAATTTGATGTAAAATTGCACAAATATGAATTTTATATCAGCTTTTAAATCCATGTTCTATAAATGCAGAATATTGTTCAGCTTCACTGAAATCTCCACAGGAAGGGAAGAAGAAGCAAAGGCGCTCCCACAGAGAACAATGACAGAGTTGCTGGGGGTGGGGGGTGTATGGTTGAGAAGAAACAGAGACACAATGTGAGTCAGTGTATGCCGTAAAGTAATATGAATAGAGAATTGGGGAATGGAGTGGAATAAGGAGGCCTCAATTTTAAAATTCTCATCCTTGTTTTCAAATCCCTCTATGCCCTCCTTGCCCTTTCCCTTTCTATGTAACTTCCTCCAGAGATCTCTGCGTTTCTCCAATTTGCATCTCCTATTTTAGTTGCTCCACAATAAGGCCATGTCTTCAGCTGGTTGGGCTCTAAACTCTGGAATTCCCTAAACTTCTCTACTTCTCCTTACTCCTTTTAGATGCTCCTTAAAGCCTACCTCTTTGACCCAGCTCTAGGTCATCTGTCCTAATATCCCCTGTGTGGCATGGTGTCAAATTTTGTTTGATAACTCCCATGTGAAGCATCTAGGGTTTGTTTATTATGTTAAAGGTGCTATATAAATGCAAATTGTTGCTTTTGAGAGAGAAGAAGTACCGTAAAGAGAAGAGAAACTGAAAGACATGAGGGAGAAACGAGACGAGATGAAACCAAAATAGTGTTGCATTATTTTTTGAAAAATCTTCAGGGAAACGTGTGCAGTAAAGGAGTACGTCCAAAAAAAACAATGCTTGAACGGTGACAACAATATATTTTGGTTGAAACTTTTCAGGCTTTCAGGCTCTCTGTAGCATGGAGCAAAATGGATTTTGTAATAATGGAGTAATTGGTATTTAGTCCCAGTTACAAAAATGTCACTTTCTATCCTGAGGAGAAAGATATGTGCAACCAAGAGAATGGCTCAGTTAACAATAGGTTGAGAATATTTTCAGTGAGGTGCTTGCTTTTTCTTTTCAAACCTGATTGCATGTTGAAAGAACTGTCCTGTCTAGATAAGGTTTATATAGGACTCCTCCTCCTCTTCCTTTATCTTCACTCCAGAAATACAACCCCTGTCTGCAGGCCTTCCAATTGGTGCCTTCAAGACTGCTAGGCAACCTTTTATCATTTGATTAACAACTTAGGGGAATGTGCAAGTGGCTCAATAATGCAGCACACTGAAGCATCAATTCATGGCACCAGGGGAACTGTGATCCTGAAACTACAGCAATACACCACGCAATTCAAATGGCATCAATGTCATCATACCATCCTGTAGCAAAATTATATCATGCAGTATAACAGGACATATTTGATGGAATAAGGCAAGGAAAGTAATGTACAATGTAAATATCAGAATGCAGTGCTATTAAAAAGAGCTGCCACTGTAGAGAACTATATATCATTGCCTGTTTTCCTGTTGCTGCAAGTGGCGGATTCAGTGGACACACGTAATTCTTCAACATGAGTGTAAACAGTACTGTCGAAACATGAATGGAAGAAAAATTTTTTTTAAATGAAGGATTTTTTCTGGTACAATTTTGAGAAGACAGAAAGGCATGAGCATGCACACATCCCAACATCACTGGCAGCAAACTTGTTTCTGATCTGTAATAATTATACCCTCTGGATTGATAGCACAGATGTCAACAATTACTAGGTAATCTGTTTTCCTGGGCTACAGACTGCAAACATTTCAGCTGTCCTGCCCAAGATAGCCAATGCACTGTAGATCCATGCTTTAAAAAACCCATGCTCCAACAGATGTTTAGATTTTAGTGAGCAAACCATTTCTTCTGGATTTGCCAAGTAACACAGTCTGTCCCTGAAATAAGCAGCCTCAGGCATTAATAAGTCATTGTTTTATCACTTTATAATGGCTGTGTTTACATTTATCACATCAGGACACCCACTGGCAGTCACCAGATATATTCCTCCTACATTGACAAGGACAGATTACATGGGATGGGTGGTGCTGTTAAATTTGAGTAGACTTCCTTTGTACTCTTTGAGAGAATTCTGTGATCATCGGGGTGAAGGATGGTAGAGATGGGAAATGGAACTCTTTTCCATTTTGGTCACACAAGCTTACCTCTTCCATTGGGGGTAATTCTTACTGTCAGATGGGATGAACAAGTCATCATTTCTAGGGTCAGCTTAAGGAGCATCATTTGAGTGAGTGTGAGGTGTTATATACTCTTCTGATTCAAGGACATCTTTTTGTGTGAGGGCAGTGGTTTAGAAAATAATGTTCTGCTGCAGGATTTAAAGGTCCGCCACAGATTAAAGAGCAACTCTAAAATCATTCTGGCTATAGTAAAATGTCTAATGTCCAGCAAAATATGGTAGACATTAGGTGCAGGGCACAGGGATCCCCGGCTACACATTCTGATTGTGAATTGCAGCTTTAAGAGGTCATTGGGTGATGCTGAGGAAATGACAAAAGGAGCCTGTCTCCCACCCCCAAGGAGAGGTGCAGCAGTCCGTGGAAGGTGATGAACATCCTATGTACAGGAAATCAGTTCTGGAAAGAACTTTAGAATGTTACCATGTCAGGCAATTTACAAGAGGTTCACACCAAACCTTCCAGCAAGGTTCAGTAATAGCATGTCCATCAATTACAATGACTTGCTGTCATCTGATGTTGAAGTGTTTGAATTATTTACCATCACTAATCACGAGGTCAAAAACCAGAGGACACCTGATTTAAGGTGATTGGCAAAACAGCCAATGCAACATGAGGAAAAACAATTTTATGCAGCAAGTGGTTAGGATCTGGAATTCACTGCCTGAGAATGTGGAGGAGGCAGATTCAATTATGGCTTTCAAAAGATAATTGGATAAGCACCTGAAGAGAAAAGGTTTTGCAGGGCTAGAAGGAAAGGGCTATGGAGTGGAACTAACTGAGTTGCTTATGCAGAAAGCCAACATGATCATGATGGGCCAAATGGCCGCTTCATGTGGAGTAACCATTATGTGGTTCTAGGTATTGTGATGATCTTTGTACCTCCCAGTCTTTGTCTGGATGTACATCTTCCCCCACATCCTGTGTCTTCCCACAAACGTCTTTCACAGAATTATCTATCTGCAATTGAGTTTGAAAATGCCCAAAGAGAAGAAAGCAGCTCACAGGAAGGATCTCAAGAAAGCCTTGAGTAAAGTACCAGCAAAGAGCAGCAGGATCAGAAAAGCTCAGGGAAAGAGAGTTATGCCATCTACATCTAAAAAGTGATGCAGAAAAAACTCAAGACACAGAAAAAACTCAATTTTGGACACAGAATTAACCAATTAATTGCATCCATCTGGCGTCAGATCACGTGAACATTGCATGAACATTGTAAGTGGTAGGAACTGTCATTATTGTGATGGAATCCATAGTTTCAAAGCTTGTATTTTTTGGGACAGGCCTGAATTGAAAAGAGACACCAAAATGGGAAACTGAGAAAGGAAACTGACCCTCCTGGTTTCTAAGGAAACTAAGACTGAAATTGAGATTGAAAACGAAAACTGCTGGGGAGACTGAACTTGATTGAAACCATATAAAAGGAGACAGAGAGCCCTAAGTGTTTAGTACCAGATGGTAAGTCCAGCGGTACAGTACAGGCAGAGTTAAAAAGACAGAGGCTAGATCCAGAAGCTGAGAATAGGCAAAGATATAGTTGCTGCAGCTGTTTTTGTTACTTGAAGATAACATTGTTGGATCTCTGCCATCCAGACAGTTGTAAGTAGAGCTGCAGAAGTTCTGCAGGCTTGTGCCTTTTTGGTGAAGATTATGCCTGTGGAACTTAGGTTGGCTGTGCACTGCTGCCAGCTGATGATCAGATTAAATCTTAAAAGAACAGGAGCTGAAAGTATTCATGAGGAAGATCGAGATTTGAATGACTTTGTGACTGAGATTGATGACATAAATACTGCATAGACAGTTGAGCCAATTTGCAAATTCTGTCTTAGTTGTATGTGCCATTTAATGTGCAATTTATTGCTTATAATAGTTATAGTTAATTTATGTTTCATTTATGTTGGTGCTGGGTTTTAGATTACAGAGGGTAAATTAATATTAATACTTAATATTTGCTTTGTTTGATTCTTGCAACAATTCTTTGTGGAATCTTGTGGCTTCATTCTTTCAGTAAATAACTGGGATTTTGGATTTCTGTTTTTTAAAAAAAGTTACCAGTCTCAACTGAAATCATAACATTACAGCTGCCTGCTGGTTGATCTTGGCAGTTTACAAGCAGCTACAATTATGCAAGCTTATCTATTTATACCATTTCTCCACAGGAGTATACGTTCAAAGGTGTCCTTAAAGAAACAGGTTAGTTTAGTAACCAAACATTGCAACCATGTCTAAACTCAAGTCTATCTGTGAACAATGCTATGAGAGATCCGGCAGTATTTTTAAAAAGTGCAAGAAAAGAATAAAAATACAAAACACTGGAAAAGTATCAGTTTCTGGTTAAGACCCTTCTTGTGCATTTGCTGTGTCATTTTACCATTCACCATTTTCCCTTTATCTCTAGGTTTTAATGTTAAAAATGGGTGAAAAAGTTACTCTAGAGTAGTAATGCTTGTGTTAATACAGTGCCTTAGTACGTCAACCCATCAACTGATCTGAATTACAATACTGTGAATTGACCCAGAGAGGAGAATTTTCATTTGACTTCCTATCTAATGGGGAAGGTTACTCCACTAGAAAGTCTCCCCTTATACATTCCAATCATTTTATTTCGATACACCATCCCATCAATGTGGTACAAAGCACACTACCAGTAACAAATTATCATGAAGCAAGGCTGCAGGTCCCACTGAATGAATGCAGGCACACAGCTCATAAAAGTCTATTGTGGAGGTCAGTTAAGTTGCTCTGAAGTATCTGAATGATCTAAAATATTGAGTCCTTCAAAGAGCAGTGAATAGAATCCATCTTTTGAGCAATAAAACCAAGCAGATTTATTGACATGAGCTCAGCCACAGGAAACACAGCAACTTTGTCCCACTGATCCCATATCTAAACCGAATTCCTGTATTTGCCTAAAAAAGGTATTTGTATACAGACGCAATTAGTCTAGTAGAATGAGGCATGAGTACTTGGGTTAGGTTCCAGACTAGGATGCCTAATGTCTTGTGGAGGTTCCAGACTAGGATGCCTAATGTCTTGTGGAACAGCCATCATCCTCACAAAAGGAGGAAGAAAAGAAAATTGGCAAAAAAGGAAAATTCATAGTTCCATTTAAATGCAGAAAATCTATGGGCACAGGAAGACGCTATTTGGAGGAAGAGTCAATGAAACATTCAATAAGAGCTAAACAAAAAGCTAGAACTATACAAAGCTTGAGCCTGTTAAAAGGAACATCTCTGTGATGATCAATATGTTACTTTATCCAGTTTTCCCTGTTAGCCAAACACCATTAATTCTGATCAGCAGTGACATATTCAGGGACTAATGCCCTCAATCCACTAAAAGTTATGCTTGGTGATTAGAGGATATAAAACTGACCCATTGAACTTCTTAGGATTTAGTCTATGGTAGGGTAATAGAAGGGGGCTGCTCAATTATGATATACAATTAGGTAATTAGAATAGTCCATGAGAAAGACAATTGGTTATATAGCTGAGGAGCACCACACCATATCAAGCACTGGGCTAGGCAAGGAGGCAGGCCTCCATGAACTACCACAGCCAGTACAGGGATTGAACCCCCACCACTGGCATCATTCTGCATTCTAGCCAACTGTGTTAACTGACCTCCTACTGTCATGAAGCTATTAATGTATATAATATTATTGGAAAATATTTTTCTTTTAAAATAGAGATTTAGTCTGTGGGTGTGTCTTAATTGGATTAAAGACAGCTAGTCTGGGTGCTTTGATGTGTACTTGCTTTGAGATGTAAGGGAGGTAGAGTGCATTTCCATTTTTTGAATAAAGCATTCAAGAAGCGGGGTAAAATCTGGTACCTAGCGAGCAGAGACCAAGCAGTGTGTTTATATTGCTAATAAAATTGGTACTATGAAAGGGGTTTTATTGTTAGAAGAGGTTGGTGATACAATGAGAATTTATATTCAATGAGCTGTGCTAGGTATAACTTTAGCTGCTTTGTGTGTGCAGAGCAGTAACAATGTAACATCAAAGCCTGTAAGCCTACCACTGTGTCTACCAAAGGAACCAAAGTGAAAGGAACCTCATTTTGAATTTATAAGGTGAAAATGCTTTGCCTGGTGTCTGCTTAAAAATCTATGGGTTGCTGTTGCCTTAATGGAGGTTAGTTTGGGAATTTGTTAAAAGTTATGATAGTAGTAATTTGTAGCCAATTGTATATATTTAACTTGTGTAAATTAATAAACTGTTTCATTTAGTTTAATATAAAACCTCTTGAGAACTGAGAGTCTGATTCCTGAATTTAGAGTTGCATCTCAAACATACCACTTAAAAATATAGGTTATGACAGTTGTATAAAGTTTCCCTCTGGGGTTTTTAAATCACTCAGCTTTACCAAAAGGCTGTCTCATAATACTACTCAATTATGAAAGGTTACCTATCATCTCATGAGCAGCACCATTATCTCTCATTAGAAAGCACCATTTCACATAACAGCATAGAAACAACACTGTCATTTGCTTTCAATATAAACATGGCTTCAAAGAAGAAAATGTTGGAATATTTGCTGTAACTTTACAAAGATATAATGCTTGTTTTTTTTATATCCAGTCTGTTGTGTTTACCCAGAGAACTCAGTTCTGTATGTTTAGAGAGGAAAAGAGGGAGTTCTAGAGAATTGGGTAGGACCAAGTAGCTCTGTAAAGAGAGAAGTCCAGCTATGGAATAGACTCTAAGGGAGCATCTACATGTGTCTGGCATGTCGTGGCGTATGACTGTCAGCAACACTGATACTTGGACCCAGTAGGTCATATTGGTAGGAATATATCATAGACTTGAGCTGTGACCTGTGCAAACAGACCCAGAGAAAAGGAACTGCCTTCAGTATGTTTAAAAGCCTATCAGAGTGAAAGCCATGGTAAAAAAGATTAAGCTGGGCTAAGTCTGTTGGATTGAGTTTAAGGCAGAAGCTCATATTGTTTAGAATCATTATCTTATTTGCTCAGTGGGCCTATTTAGTCTTAATTCGTGTTGGCTTTGTTCAAATTTGTATCATAAAGATTCTTTTGGTGTTTCAATTTAATCTTAAGAGTCCTGCCACTTATTTCCTTACCCTTGATTCTTTCATGCATTGTATTCTTTAAATGATCATGGTCTATCAAGCCAGATCCTAACAAGTATCTTGCTTGACCAGTATTCTCATAACTGGGATCATAACAACAAAAGTCGGAATGATCATTCCGATACCGAATCATACCGTGTATATTTCTTTTGTCATCCCATTCAATGAGAAGGGAATGTTAAAGATTCCTTTTAAACATTCCATTAGCAACTACCCTCTGAAAAAGAGATTAGATGCAAAAAAGACTTAAACATTGTTTTTTTTGTATGCAGTGTTATGAAGATATGCTATATGGAATATTAATCTGTAATGTTATTTGCTGGATATATATATATATAATTTTTTGAAAAGAACATTTTGTGCTAAACAAAGTACACTGACCTACTATAGATACTAGGGGTGGAATTTTACGGCTTCTCCTGCTGGCAGGATCTTTCAGTCCTGCAGAAGTCAATGGAGTTTTTAAATGTCTCGCTGCATTTTACAGCCTTGACCCTGCCGCAACAGGCCAGAAAATTCCATCCCTAGTTGCATTTCTGAAGGCCATAAGCCACTTTATGGAGACATAAAGTATAGGGAGCTCTCAGAAACAATGGCTAAGATGAGCCTCAGGTTAAAACCAGAGAAAGAGGTCACATGATCCAGCTCTTGGATGCAAAATATACTGGATTTCAGCTTACAGACTGCCACAGAGACAGGAGGGGCAACAGCCTTACCTCCACTCTCTCTGAAACCTCTCTCAACAAAGCTGAGCCCTGTTTGTGGTTAGAAAACCCACCAGAAGACCTCATTGCGGCACACCATGAGTTCTTGAAGGAGGATTTAAACTCAACACCACTGTTTTCAAGAGAAAAGAGAATCAACTAGCCATGACTGCAGAGCAACCACTTCAGTGAGAAAACAAAGTACCAGTACTGTAGAAAGTGACTATCTAGCTGTGAACAAGCATCTAGACAATACTTTTTCTGACTTTATCTTTCTCACTTGACCAAATTTTTAACACCTGATGCTATAGGCAGAATCGTTCAAGATTTGCACAAAGTGCGGTAGCGGGCTTGAAAAAGGACATTTTACCTGCTAGCCACAATGGCAGCTTTTTGCGTTGCATCATCCCATTCATTGCGTGTCCCACATCATTAATAATGCATTCATAGGAAACATGCTGGATCGCTGGCGGATGGGCTCGGATTAGCCCATCATGCCATGACCTCAGCACTTCCTCTCTCTGGGTGCCATATTTAAAGTGCACCAGAGCACATGTCTACTTCATGTCTTCAGGCCAGG
The DNA here is from genome assembly GCF_017639515.1 of Carcharodon carcharias. Taxonomy (NCBI): domain Eukaryota; kingdom Metazoa; phylum Chordata; class Chondrichthyes; order Lamniformes; family Lamnidae; genus Carcharodon; species Carcharodon carcharias. The sequence continues at coordinate 8,447,917 of NC_054503.1, forward strand.
ACTGCCCTAGGTGACAGCCCCAAAAGCAAAGAAGACGGTAGCCCCCAAACTTAATGACCCTTCTCTGGGGCACCTGCTGGATGCAGTAGAAGGCAGCCGTGACGTCCTCTACCCCTGCTCTGGCCACAGCAGCTCCACCTGAGTCACCAATCCGGCCTGGGAGGCAGTGGCAGCAGTGGTCAGCACCACCGGAGAACAGAGATCATCAATCACACACTCACAAGCCTATCACACATCCACAGGGATCTCACACCTCAATGGACAACACTACTAACTCTCACACGCACCCTCGCATCTCCATCAGGCTCATATCCATCCTCTGGAGCTCACTCCTCATCCTGTCCACGGCTCTGCTCACTACATGAACATTTCACACAGTGGCATGCACCCTGCTCACACTCTCTCCATCTGTTTTCATACAGGAGAAGCTGGCTCACCACTCCTAGGCCGGGAGTGGAGTGGCCCACGTTAGGCCCCTCACTTACTTTGAGGAGAGTGCCATCGCGCTGATTGGTGAGGACGTGAACTGTGCCTGTGGCGACGGTCAGGGCAACAGCGAACACCCACCTGAGGATCCTGCACCACATCATCCCTCTCTCAATGCAACTGTGAGTGCTCTCTCTCTCTCTCTTGCTTTTGACTCTGTTGTCATGCACTAATTATCTCAAAGTTGGTTCACAGGGAGCTCTGCCAAGTGACCAACACCCTCAGCCAGTCAGTCCCTCAGCTCCATCCATGTCCTCACCTCCAACCAAGAGGCCACCTCCTCCTTTGAAGAACTGGAAATAAACTGCCTGGAAGACCTGTCACAGCGCTTAACCACACCCTCCATTAGCACAGAGACACACACCTCAGTGGGGCCTAGATCTAGAGCAGGTTCGGGTTCACAATCTAGTGGTCACCACACGGACACATGTCCGCAGCAGGAGGAGGTAGATTCAGCCAAGCTCCAAGGCACTCAGAGGACTGCTAGGGTAGAGACATCTGTGAGGTCTGAGTCAGATCACGAGCCTCTGGATTCATCCTTCCAACTCATCGTGGAGAGTCAGCAGAAGGCAGGGGAACATCACACAGAGCTGTTGGAAGCCCTCAGCAGAGTGGCTCACGAGATGGAGGAGTGCGTCTTCCTGCTCTCTGATGAAGTGGTGCCCACATGTGCGGATATGGAGGTCTCCATGGGGAGGATGGCGGATTCTATGGAGACCCTGGTCCAGCAGAACGTGGAGATGTACAGAGACCTACACTCCATCGTGGTGGCCATGGGTGAGTTCCTGCAGTGGCAATGCAGGAGGCAAACAAGGCACCTTATTGTCCCTCCAGGTGCTCCTTCCACTCAAGGAGTCAGGCCAGGGCCCTCGGGCACCCGAAAGTTGGATGAGCGGCAGCTGGACACCCTAGGGTCATCCACTCAGGAATTTCAGAGGCTGTCCTCTCCTTCCGAGTCCACTTTGCCTGTGACCCCCTCAACCTCATCCTCTGTCACCGCAGAGGGATCAGCTGCCCTACAGGGGGACAGCCTAAGCAATCTGGGGCCCTTTTGTCACTTCATAATCCGAAAATATCTTCACTTTCACCGAATGTGAAATTTCAGCTTCATTTACAGGTTTTGCGAGTCCTCCCCCTACATTCCCCCCAAACCCCCACCCCGCCCCCCCACTTGCCGCATTCTGCCCTGTTATGCCCTCCCCACCCCCCTATTCCCTCCCAACCCCTAACTGCTTAGCACCTTCATCCCCCCTCCCAACCTCACCTCCCCGACTCCTTTGTCTCGCCCTCCCAATCTTACCCCTCCGACACCTTCATCCCCCCCCAACACCTTCGTCCCCCAGCTCCCAACCTTACAACCCCCCTCCCACCTCACCACGGTACACCTTCCTTTCCCACTCAAAGCTGGACCTTCCTCTCCCACCATCCCCCTCCCGACCCTGCCGATCATCCGTAGCAGCTCATGGCCAAGACCGAGATGTTCCAAAGCAGGCCCCAGGCCCCGTGAGCTGCTTTGCAGTAGAGCCGTGTCCATGAGAATCCACCCAGCATGTGAGGCATGTGTTCCTCCAGGATATGTTGCTGTAGGGCTCCAGCATCTTCTGCTCCTTGGGTGTCCGCGATCTGAGCAAGGCCCTAATGGTAAGGCCCGACTTCTGCACATCACACTTGCGTCACGACACATGTCCAGACATGTTCTGGGCTGGCGTGTTTTCCTGCTAGTGTAATGGAAAATCATATGTTGGGGTATGGTTCTGGTCGGGTTTATTTTGCATCCTATTGGTGGGACGCAAAGCCGGCCTCCAGCGGGATTGCCGTTCTGCCATGGCAGATGCCATCGAATTATGCTGCTGTGCTTTCATGCTGGCGTGAAACCAATTATTGGCCTTCTGGCCATATTGTGCCCCACCCACCATGTTGCCCGACATCAATAGGGCCAGAAAATTCTGGCCTCTGTAAAGTTTGATTTCTTTTGTGCATGCCTGATGATGCTGTTTTTTGCATCAGTGAGAAGCTGGACATATTCGTACATTTTAAGCCTTTTTGTTAATAATTTCTATATCTACCTGAGTGCATTTTCGTAATAAAGCTAACTCCTTATCTGGTAACTCGAGGAACCTGGCTGGTTTAATTCTTAAACTGAGTTATACACAGTTAAGCACATATTGAACTGGCAGTAGCACTTTTTTCTAAATTCAAACTCTGTTGTAACCAACCCAGAAGTAGGACAAAGAGAGGAGTCACCTCTATTAACACTAGTTACAGCCTGACCACAAATAACATTCCTGAGAGAAAAAGAAACAGTTGAGATCACACGCTAATCTGTTGTGTAGTGTAGACTGCAATGAAAGTTTTTTTTGAAGTCACTGATTCAAGCCTATGAAACTGAAGGAATTAATTCTCCTTTGTCAAGCATAAACAGCTGATTCTGATAGGACATCCACTGATCCTGTGAAAAAGGAAAAGGTTATGGAATAGAAACTTTGGAGGAGCAGAGGGGAGTTCACATATTTTCCGTCTTCTCTCCTGAAGGTACCACCATCCATTGCTAAGTTATCCAAGCAGGTTAACTTCACCTATGATAAAAGACAGTGAGCACCAACAGGCTGTTGAATCAAAGGGGGCTTCAGAGCAGAGCTCGACCCTATTCTCATGCATGTGCTCTCCAGTAGATGTTACTGGGCACTCATGAAGGGCAAGAACCTTGGCTTTTCCTCTTCAGTTACCCCAGAGCACTGAGACCAACTGCTGCACTCCATCCTGATATTAGCTAATTCAGGTTAGGCCAGAAGTAAAATTGGGAATTCCCTTGGGTATGTGGCTTAATTAAGCATTGTATCAACTGGGGACTAACCTCTCCAATTTCCTTTGCGTTCCTGTTCACCTCTCCCACCATTAGCGCCTTGGATCCTACCAGCAGATCAACAATCCTTGCCCCACTCTGCATTTCACTCCAGTAAGCCCTTTCATTCATGAATCAGGCTCTTGCCATCCCCAACGATTGGATTACCATCCTTGTTTTGACTGAAACTTAGTTCACAGGTGCAAGCTTATTCGGGCTTTGGGTTGCGGATCTGCAGCCTCCCCCCAGGCTGTACTTTCCACCACCTGTCCTGGGCAAACTGCTGCAAAAGTAGTGTGCTCCTTATCATCAAGTCAAACTACACTTAAATATAATTTCTGTTCCCCATACTCACAGCCACCCCCTCAACTTTGTCAACTCAAAATTAAACACTAAACATTGGGAAAACCAAAGCTGCTGTCTTCAGACCCTGCAAAAAAAACTCTCCAACCTTTGCCTGAATTCCGAGCCCCTCTTCAGTCTCAGGCTTTTCACAACCTATTTGATCCGAATCTGAGCTTCCATATCCAGATCCTCTAATCAAAAAGTCTGCCTGCTTCTGCTTCTGGAGCATTGCCTGCCTCCACCTCTACCTCAACTCATCTGCTGCTGAAAGTCTCATCCATACCTTTCCCACCTCCAGACTTGACTATTCCAGGCTCTTCTGGCTGTCCGGCTATTCTCCACCCTCAGCAAATTCACCTTATCCATATCAGTTTCCCAAATAATATCCTGCACCAAGCCCCACTCACATATTGGGCTGAATTATCCCCCTGTCAGTGGGGGGACGTTGATGGGCAGGCGTGTACAGGTGTGCTTCCGATCAGCGCCCCCGATCGGAGGTGCGCCGCCATTTTATGTTGCCAGGCCAATTAAGGCCTGCCCAGCGTGATGTCCGCATGGAAGCGCTATGCGCTCCCTGTGTGGGCGGTGGGGGGGAATCCTAAAATCGAGAGTGCGCTCTTTCGCACATGCGCATGAAAGAGCGCGCTCATCTCCCTGAGGCTAAATGCTGCCTTAGGGAGATCAGCTGTACATGTGAAAAGGGTAAATATAGAGAAATAAAATTTCCCTTATATGTCCCCTCATGTAGCAATATCACATGAGTTGGGACATGTCCATAATTTTTACAAAATCTTTATTAAAATTTTTTAAAGCCTATATGAAACCTCATCCCACCAGTGGACGAGGTTTCATGTTTTTTCTAGTTCCCGCCGGGGCTCCTGGCCTGCCTGCCAACCTTAAGGTTGGACGGGCAGGTCCATTAATTACTTAATTGACCCTGTCAATGGCCTCAATTGGCCATTGACAGGTCAGCGGGCGCACAGCTGATTTCGCTGTGCTCCTGCCTTCCTGAAAATTTAAATCAGGCGCGGCGATGTCGGGAGCTCCCCCTGATGTCACCGCGTGTCATTTTACACCTTGGTGAGCAGGGACTCGTTAAACTCTTCCCCATATCTTTGTCTTTGCTGACTACAATAGCTTCCCCTTCCCCAATGCCTATATTCTTAATCTTGTTTCCAACCTTACAACAGTGTCTACACTTTAACGAGTATTTATTGGCTGTAAAGCGCTTTGGGATATTTTGACATTATGAACAGCATTATAAAAATGCAAGTCTTTGGCTTTTTATGTTTAAATTCCTTCATGATATTGCCCTTATTATCTGTTTAATCTTCTCTAGAACTACAGCTCCCCAAATCTCTCTTGCTCTAATACTGATTTCTTGTGCTTCTACCCTCCTTTCGTACCATCATTGGCAGCAAATCCTTCAGCACCTAGGTCCGACGTTCAGGAAATCATCACCTAACCCTCACCATCTCCCTCTCCTCTTCTTCAAAACACAGCTCTTTGACCATTGTTACAACACCTGTGGAGACTGATAACTTAAAAAAGTGAACATTCCAGTTGATAACTGAAAGGATAACATGACAAGATTTCACATTTTAAGACTTTTACTGTAACACCAAAGTAGAAGCACTATTAACAAAACACTTTATTTGTAAGCAGTTTATACTTTAAGCCAGAGAATGTACTTTCCCTTTTTACTTTCAGTACAATAAAAAAAAATACACACTTCACAGGTATACAACATCCTGGGGGTTACCACTGACCAGAAACTGTACCATACCAACTATCTAAAGTCTGTGACTACAAGAACAGGTCAGAGGCTAAATCCTGTGACAAGTAATTCACCTCCTGATTCCCTAAAGCCTGTCCACCATCTACAAGGCACAAGTCAGGAGTGTGATGGAATACTCCCCACTTGCCTGGATGAGTGCAGCTCCAACAACACTCAAGAAACTCGATGTCATCCAGGACAAAGCAGCCCACTTGATTGGCACAAACATTCACTCCCTCCACCACTGATACACAGTGGCAGCATCTACAGTGTGTACCATCTACAGGATGTATTGCAGGAAATCACCAAGGCTCCTTAGACAGCACCTTCCAAACCCACTACCACTACCATCTAGAAGGGAAGGGCAGCAGATGCATGGGAACATCATCACCTGCAAGTTCCCTTCCAAGTCACTCACCATTCTGACTTGGAACTATATTGCCATTCCTTCATTGTCACTGAATCAAAATCCCAGAATTCCCTCCCTAACAGCACTGTGGGTGTATCTACACTACATAGACTGCAGCAGTTTAAGAAGGCAGCTGACCACCACCTTCTCAAGGGCAGTTAGGAATGGGCAATAAATGCTAGCCTAGCCAGTGACGCCCACATCCCATGAATGAATAAAAAAAACATACTGTCCTTTAAGTAGACATTCAATTCTTCCAGGATCAGTCCAAAATGATTCTGAGCTCCCAAGGGTTCACTTCATACCCTTTCCTGTCCCAGCCTGGAAACTGTTAACTCCAGGACTGTCTTTCATGGTCCGAGGTTTCCTGGAGATTTCTCCCTCTAGCTAAAGCTAGGCAAATCTTCTAGCCTTGTTTTAACTCCTCCTGAATTTGGTCTTTCCAATCTGAGTGCAACCTCCCACTCGCTTTCCTGCAGGGTCTTGCCACCTATAGTGTCTTGCTGCCTATAGCTGCTCTTCCTCTCCCAGATTTCATCAGGTTAATTGTGTCTGTGAGTTGTCAGGGATGTCTTACAAATCCTTCTCCCCTCAGAGCCATTTCCATGGCAACATGAATCACATGGGCATTGTATCCAAGTAGAAATTCTGATTAGCTATCCCTAGGAGCCCAACTCCTTTTCATCTTGGAAATAAATGGACAGTTTAAAGCATAACTGTTTACAACCTGACACTCTCAGCACTTTTCTAGGACTTTGGAGACCCACAGCCTATCCACTGTTAGCACACAGGTTGCTGCCATTGTCTCCAAGCGTAAACACTTTGCATCCTCTTCCCAGCAAAACAATCAAGGCTCCTTTAATTTCTAACAATCAATATAAGCAGGCTTGCTGTCAGGCAGACTTCAGAACAGGTCAAATGACCCTTTTCATTTTACCTTAACTTAAATACACAGTCTCAAAACATAATCTTATCATCCTCATATTTGTAACACTAAACCATAATGTACCCTTTGTCTTGGCATTCCATTATTTTCTTGATTTTATCCATGTGAAACACCTTGGGATTTTTTTTCTACTTTATATACATGTTTCTGTTGTTTACCACTTGAACAGAAACCTTGGTCTTCACTTCAATAGTTATTTACTCTCCCTTTTTATAAGTCTCTGCGCCTGATTCTCCAAAAGAGATTAGGGAGTCAATATGAGCCGCTGTCTAGGTCTGCTGTCTTTGACCAGCTGCATTGAGTTTTGAGATACCGGCCCTCTCCAACTTGCTCTTCAACCTTCCTTTGGGGAGGTTTCCTTGGCTCTTCTTGTGGCACCCCTCCTTCCCTTCACCTTCTGACAAGATCTGCCTGGGTGACAGTGAAAAGTGTAGAAAATATTTCACAGTAAGTGTCAGGGCATTACGTCGTGTCATTGCTGCGACACAACTTGGTCAAAGAGAACTTGCTGCCAGGCAGAAGCACAGTCTGCTTGCAGACTTCAATACTTCTTTTCTTTAAACCAAAGAATGCAACCAAAAAGCTTTTTTTTCTGTCGCATAAAGCCATTCCAGGCACTCGAACTCATGAACTCTGAATGCTGCCAATAGACCTATTCACACTGAACACTACTTAATTTATCACTGGAGACAGAATGAGAGAAGGGAAAAAGTAGTGTTACCAGAGACATGGTTTTCTCAGCCTTCAAAACAGGCACGTGATTCTTATCACATGGCCTGCATAGAAATAGGATCCTGTATACTTTTAATGTGTTGTTAAAACAAATCACACTTTCAATTTTTTTTTATTCTTGCATGGGATGTGACTGTCATTGAGAAGGCCAGCACATGTTGCTCAATCCTAATTGCTCTTCAACTGAGACTTGCTCATTTCATAGGGCAGTTCAGAGTCAACCACATTGCTGTTGGTCTGGAGCCACATGTAGGCCAGACAAGGGAAGGATGGTAGATCTCCCTTCCTGAAGGACATCAGTGAATCAGATTGTTTTTTTACGACAATTGCCAAATTCACCATTAGACAACTTTTAATTCCAGATTTATGAATTGAATTCAAATTCCACCAGCTGCTGTGGTAGAATTTGAACCCATGTTCCCCGTGCATTAGGCAGGGCCTCTGGATTACTAGTCCAGTGTCATAACCACTACATCATTGTCTCTCCTTTATCAATTAACAGAAAAGTTGCAATTATGATGTCAGGTAGTTCAATATATAAGGCATATTAATTATGTAAAATGTAATTATCACACAGTATGAAATCTATTAAACACTATACCGGTGAGGGTGAGTTTATTGACCAGCACACAGTTTTATTCTAGGCATTAAATCCTTCACCAGCTCTGCAAAGCAGCTCAAGGTGAAACAAAGGTTTCCACCAATCAATGGAATCCTTACCTTAACCTGAATTAGTGCTGATTGCTCGAAGATTTTAGGGGTTAAAGAGGAGGCTGTGTTCCTGGAGATACATCCCATAAACCTGCCTTCCTTTAGGTCACACTGCCTTTATTTAAATCATGTGCTGAAAAGCTCAGAATCATAGTGCCGCAGCAAAATGATATTATCCTCTTTACTTACATGAACTGACAGTGGACGTTGCAAAAACAAAAATTGCTGGAAAAACTCAGCAGGTCTGACAGCATCTGTGGAGAGGAAGACAGATTTCCAGCATCCGCAGTATTTTGCTTTTATCTTTGTGGACGTTGCATGCTATTGTTGATGGCTTATCTGTTGTGATGTCTGTGCCTTTAAGGACAAAGCTCTGTATAAGGACATCCAGGTAACTGTGCCTATCTACAAACAGCTGACATTAATCAGAGGGCAGATGCAACTGCTTACAAATATCAGGCTTGAGGGTTAATGGCTGACTTTCTTTTTCTTTCAGATTGTTCTGTATAGGTGATACCTGGTGTGACAACACAATCTCCCACAATGTTTCTTACCATGAGTTGGAAATTTTCTTGTACAACAGGATGTCCATTCCATGTAACAGGTATTGTATTATTGTCATGAATATTGATTTATGGTGACTGAATAAATCAAATGCTGTTTGTATTAATTGGTGATCTGGTGTTTTCAGCGATAAGATTGCATGATTCTGTTTCTACAAAAACTTTACCTTGATTATTGTTACATATTCCTTTCTCCAGGAACTTAATTTTTATCTCAAACTTCTGTTAAAGCTCAGGATGCATAGCAAGGTATAGCAAGTCGAAACTGTTTAACAGCCTTTGGCAGAGGCAGTTCCTGGAATGTGGTGGCATCAGGTGGCAGCATCAGGGCAGACGGGGAGAGAGGGCATTTCGCAGCACCGAGATGGTGATCCTGTTGTTCTGAAGCCATGGGGCAAAGTTATAGAAGCATAGGAACTGGGAATGGTTGGTCATTCAGCTCCTTGAGTCTATTCCACCATTCAATTAGATCACGACTGACCTGTATCTTAAATCCATTCACTTGCCTTGGTCCAGAATCCTTAAAATCCTTACCCAACAAAAATCTATCAATCTCACTTTGTAAATTTTCAACTGACCCCACCCGTACCAGCTTTTTGGGGATGAGAATTCAAACTATCCACTACCATTTGGGTGAAGCCAATGCTTCCTGACGCTAACTTCTTGAGTAGCCTGGCTGTAGGGGTTTAACAGCATGGAAACAGTCTCCTGCAGTTTGGAAGCACCAAGAGAGCGTATGGGAGAGGGTGAGGAAGGTAAGGAGGGAAAGAGAGGATGAGAAAGGATTTGAAAGAGAGTTTAAAAGAAAGAGAGACTGAGCTAAAAAGATGCCAAAGTCAATGGACTTCTGAATTTCTCGCTGCATTTTCTGGCCTCGCCCCCATCACAGCCAGAAGATTCCACCCAGGGAGACGGTGGTGAGGGAGAGAGACAAGTTGAGGGTGGAAAAGGATGAGAGGGAGAGTGTAAAAGAGGAGAGGATTTGAGAGAGAGAATATAAGAGAGAGGGTCTGAGAGAATAGGTCTGGCTGAAAAGACAAGGCAAAAGACAGTATCAGTGGGATTGGTGAAGACATAGATCTATATGACAGAGTGGGACTAATTGAGACAGGCCTTATAACAGGTTTTGTTTGAAGCTATTTGAAACTGAAACTGTCACAAAATTACATGTAGATTAAATACAAAGCCAAAAGTAGAAACTGTGTAAATGCACAGCGGCTCTCTCAAGAGAGAAAAGATGTGTTAACATTTGATCAGGTTCTGTGTCAAAGACATGAACCAGCCTCTTTTCCTTGAGAGGCAAACTTTGCATTTCCAACATTTTCAGTTTTTATTTCAAGTTCTTATTTTAATCTAGATTAAAATAAAACGAACTCAATTTTATTAAACCAGGTTGCCCTTAAATTTCCTGGTTTCAACCAAAGACAACATAAAAAGGTTCACTGTATTTTATTTCACAAATATACATAAAGGGACCTCAATTAGAGACCCTATTAAAAGTGATAATAAAAATGATATGCTTCTCCATTTAGAAGCATTTTCTGGAAAATGAGAAGAAATCTTTCAATTTGTGTACAGAGGATTTGAATGTGTGTCAGGTACTCAAGGATCCAGGAGGATAATCCAGCGCAGTCAGAGCCTTCTTGTTCATTACCAGATTACTTTCTCGGACATCAGGGTTGAAATTCTGCTTATTGATTCAAAGAAATGTTAAAAATATTTTCAGAAATCCATAACGAATCCACAATAATGGGACAAATTAGTAATGTGGATCTTAGTTCATTCATTTCAATCAAGATCCTTGCAACTTGGGGCAGGATTTATGGGTCATCGGGCGGGCTCACCCTAGAACGGCCCACCACCCACGATCAGCCCCTGACCGCGATTTCACGCTGGATGGCCAATTAACGGCCAGCCAATGTGAAAGGCACGCTGAGAAGCTCAGTGTTGTTGGGGTAGAGGTGGGAGGAAGGTGACCGCAAATGTCTGCGCATGCGCAGGGGAGTGCGCACTGAAAGCTCCCTGAGGCAGGAGCTGAAGAATTTTAGAATCAAATATAAGGATTTGGAAAATCAGAAAAAAATGTCCCCACATAGGACACACTCACATGAACAAAAACATAATAAAAATTATGTCTAAACATTTTTATTTTTTAAAATTAATGTTGGAAACCTCATGCACTAGCGGGATGAGGTTTCCTCAAAAATGCAAAGGCCACCTGCCAACCGTGAGGTTGGACGGGCAGCGAAAAATAGTAGTTAATTAATACTTTAATGGCCTTAATAGACCTCTTAATTGTCAGCAGGAATGCTGCCAACTCTCGCGTGCCTGCCGACTGAAATATCACGTGAGTGTGCAATGACGTTGGGACGCTTGCGCTATTTCACACTCGGGCGTGCACCTGCATGCCAAGCGGAAAATCCTGCCATGTTTTCAATAATTGCTGAAAAAAGAGACATGTTGAAGATTTTCATCTTGCACTCATCAGGACACTTCACAATAAATTTAAACCAGGTGCTTGGCAGTTAACTGTCAGTCACCATTACTGGTGCATACTCCATGGCAACGCCTCTGCCAATCAGAGTCCACTTGCCAATCAATAAGCACACTCTTCTCATACACTATAAATTGTTGTTTTCCCTTATATTGGTATTCTTGCAAAGTGTCCTGAAGAGTGTAAGCTGAAAAGCTTTGACATATCTGTTTATTTTCCAGCAATACACAAGTTCTGTGCTACCAAACGCCTCCAATAATATTGCACATTTCCAACTGTTAGTAAGTGTTTTCAATAGTTCTTAATGTCCAAATCTTGGATCATGCAGCAACAGAGTGTGCAATTTCAGGTAGGAATGGAGGGATACAGGCAGCAGAGAAAAACAATCGTTACAGATGATACCCTCCACGTTTCTTATGGAGTGTTTCATGATGGGGGGGTGGGGGGGGCGTGCAGGATAATGTCCTTCAGTGATTGGGCTGGATGTGAGTAAACATGCACAAGAACATACATTTTCTTTCCAATGCCCACAATGCCTACTTCTGAGGCTAACCAGAGAGCCACAACTCTCTCAAGGGGTGGATGGGTTGGAGGATTGGCATTTACGGGAAGTATGCCTATCTTCTGCAACCCCCTCCTTCGTGTGTATGACCCTTAAGCCGAATCACTGAACCAACAGAAGATGCCATATGTCTCACTGGAACTTGTCCAGCTGTTTTTCAGCCATTTTTGCTGGTTGCTTCGAGGTCATATCTATTGTGCTCAAATTCAGCATTCTCATGACAACCATTAATGCTGCCAATGTTCCTGCAAGATCAACAATTTCCTTAATTATCAACGCTGGTTTCCTGACCATTTTTCAAAGCCCTCTCAGCTGTCCTATTCTGAACTTTTCATCCAGTTTACTTTGAATCTGATGTTTTTGTAGCTTTCAGTTGGCCTTTATTTTGAATTCTTCTCTTGAAGCTTCGTATGTAACCTTTGCTGAAGAGTTTAAGACACTCTCTTCATTCAGTACAGCAGGTTTCAGTTCTTCGCTTTCTTGTTTTTCTTTCTTTCTTAACAAAGTAAATTCTGACTCATCAAATAGTGCCACCTGTTCCCAGAATTCTATGCCTTTCAGTTTGGAGGTCTCGCAATTTGCGTAACATTCCTCAGTCTGACAGAGCAGCTGATTTAAGAACACAGTAGAAGTCACAGAAGTCTATACACCTCCCCGATCCAGTGATCCCACCCCTCGAGTGTACTGGCAGTCAGCTAGTCAGCGTTGTAATCAGCTGTCTGACTCCAAACTTGACTGGTGTTCGTTGAGAACAATAAAATCACAGCATTTTACCAAGACTCGTGTGTGTATGTATAAACTGGCAGGATGTAAAAATTATGGTTACATAATATTTAAAGCCCAGAAATGGGAGTGGAATTATCCCAGGTTTGCACTAAGTACAGTAGTGAGCGTGAAAAAAAAGATGTTATACCAGCCGGCAGCAATGGTAGGTTTTCGTTCCCTATCGCCTCCTTCCCTGTGTGTTCTGCATCATTAATAATGCATTCATGGGAAACACTCCGGATCGCTGATGTGTGGGCTCAGATATGTCTGCCATGCAGTGACCTCAGCGCTTCCTTGCTTCGGGCGCCATATTTAGAGCGCACCCTACATCATGTCAATGGACCATGACTGCTTCAGGTGACAGATGGCTCCGAAAGCAAAGACAACAGCAGTCCCCAAATTTAGTGACGCCTCTCTTGGGCATCCATTGGATGCAATGGAAGGCCAGCATGTTGTCCTCTACCCTGCTCTGGCTGCAGGTGGACCACCAGAGTGATCAATCCGGCTTGGGAGACCATGGCAGCAGCGATCAGCATCACTGGAGCACAGAGGAGTGCAGGAAGAGGGTGAATAATCTCATCCGTTCTGCCAGTGTAAGTCAACCACCTCATCACTCTCAACTCTGTGCCCTGTTCTCTGTGATCTCTTGGCATTTCAATCTTCCCTCACTGCAACCAGTTTTAATGACTGGTGAACAAACAGAGCAAACTTGACTTTTGTGGGTCCCTCTGGTCAGCAATTTCCTCAGCATTTCATTTAGCTGGGTGAGGTGGGAAAGAACAAGAATATCAAAACTAAAATTTGAGGCTACTTACAGTGTTGGCCTGCCATTGCCCATCAAGGAAGACCAGGAAAATAGTAAGTTCAACTATACGCAATGAAGATATTATACATGTTTGACATTCCCTCCTTGCTTTTGTATTTTATTCCTTTAGAAACAATATCTACTGTAAAGGTCTGTCTTTCTGTATATCTAGACCCACCAGCTTCCCTACCCCATTTAAAATCTTATCCTTTAAAGTCTATAACTGTACAGTTCTCTATGTTTACTTCCAAGATGTCAAATAATGTAGCTGCATTTAACCACAAGCTGGATAAAGATAGGAGAGGAAAAATAAATTTTCATGATGTGAGATGAAGAAGGCTGGGAGAAGACTCATGTGGAGCATAAACACTAGCATGGACCAGTTGGGCCAAAAGGCCTACTTCTGTGCTTGTACATTCTGTATAAACTGCTTCCTACTTTTCAACATTAAATTGCAATTGCCAATTTTACCCAACCTGATAGCCTATCAATGTTACAACCCTCCTCACAATTTATCTTTGGTGCCACAGAAAATTGCAGTATTGTTCTCCAAATTCCTAAATCCAATCATTCACTTATATATAAAGTAAATAAAATCCTCAACACAATCACTACCTTTCGCCACATTTTCCACATCTCTAACCATGTAACCTCACCTCCCCTAATTCCATGTGGTATCATATCAATTTTTTTTCATTAAAAAATCCCAATGTCATTTAACTTCTGTTGCTTCTGCAAAGAACCAAAACCACGTGTCTTTTTCAGGTAATGGGGGGAGGGGGGGTGGTGGTGGGCAGCGGAAGGGAAAACTAGACCAAGGCAGGCAAGGGGTAAATCAGTCTCCAATTTAAAGTCGTGCATTGTGGCTTTATTATTGTAAGTGCTTTCACTGATGGGAGGGTGTAATTACATTATGACAAGTTTACTCAGACATTTTCTATGATAAATGTGAGCACAGGAATTTATAATGATAAAAGAACTGGCAGGGAGTGTATGCGAAGCTAGAATTTTTAATATATTATCATATAGTTTGAGAACCAATCTATCAAATCACTATAATACGTGAACACTGAAACTGATCATTCCGTATAACACTAAACAGACCAAAGGCACCAATAACCTGTTAGGCCTTTGGCATTGTTAAGAAATTTCTAAACCAAAATATTCCCAAGATGGAAAAAAATGTAAAAAGAGCTTTGTTGCACACACGGTGCACGATGCATGAAAGAAAAGGAGAGCCAGTGAAGGTCAGGAGATGTGTAACGTTTCAGCATACGAGGAGTTGAAAATGCAAACCTTCTCATTCTGAGGTAATGGGATGCTAAAACACCATGCTTGACCTTTGATGGGTTAAAGATACAGAAATTGCAGACTTGTAAAATGAAATTAGTTGTGCAGTCACTTCGTCAGATTCCGAACTCCGAATGAACAAAATTGCGGCCTCAGGGCTACAACCGTTTCATCCATTTGAAAGCATGTGCTATTACGTGAATTAAAACATTAATAAATGTGTCAGACTTCATAACCAAGGACATCAAAAAGTTATTATTTATTACATTCACTGTTTTTTTTTTCCAGAGAGAAGCTGAATTTTTCTGCAATGATGAATTGGCACCTCTTCAAATTATTATCAAATCACATCCAGCAAACAAACAATACTCCACGTGTAGAGCTGTCAAAGACAAATTTCATTTCTCCTTCGGAATGGCCTTTCAGCAATTCATTTTTTAATTATGATATAGTTTTAGAACTAGGCCATGAAAATCACCTGAGAAGATAAGAATTAACTCTGTGGTTTTTTTATTTCCTGGCATTTCTTCCCTTTTGGAGGCACTGACTCATACCTTGCTTGGGTCCTGACAGTGACTGTCAAAGCTTTAACAGCAATACTCAAAGAGCAAGAACTGGTCCAGTGTCCTGGTCAATGTTCCTTACACAATCAACTACTTCTAACTGTTGTTTGTAGGTTTTCCTATCTGTGTACTGGATGCCACCTCTGTCGATAGAATCGCAGAAATTTACAACACTAAAGGCGGCCATTCCCTGCTCCCCACCCCGGAGGCAGGCTGGAAGGTGGGGGGACCATGTAATTGGGTGGGGATGTGTGGGGTGGAGGCGCAGTCGCCTTTCCAAAGGCCCCTAATTAAATCCAGGCAGGAAGGGTAGAGGACAGCCTTCACACCTAGAGGCCAACTGAGGCCCTTAAGTGCCAATTAAGGGCATCATCCAACTGCTACTGGTATTCAACCAATAGGGGTCGGGAACAGACCACGGGCAGAATTTTGCCCTAGGTTGGCGGGCGGGCCCCACCAGCTTGGCGGCAGGCAAACTTCGCCGCCGAAGCGGGCCCCACCGCCATTTTAAGTGGGTGGGCCAATTAAGGCCTGCCCGACGGGAAGCCCAATGCGCTTCCTGTGCGGGGGGTGGGGGGGATTCCCCATCTGTCAAAGTGGATTCTTGCATGCGCAAAAAAGAGTGCACTGCTCCCTGAGACTAAGTGCTGTCTCAGAGAGATCGGTGAAAGTTTTACAAACTTAAAAAATAGAAAAGTAAAAAAATTAACATGTCCCCCTCAAGTGACAATGTCATACAAGATGGGACATGTTAATAAATATCACATAAAATTTATTAAACATTTTTAAAGCGGACATGAACCCTCATCCCACCAGTGGATGAGGTTTTATGTTTTTTCTATTGTCCGCTGGGGTTCCTGGCCTGCCCACCAAGGTCGGATGGGCAGGGACTTTAACTACCTTAATTATCCCGTCAATGGTCTTAATTAGCCATTGACAAGTCAGCGGGCGGACAGCTGATTTCGCTGTCTGCCCGCCTTCCTCAATATTTAAATGGACCGGAATGGTTCCTCCCGACATCATCCCGCGTCATTTTCCCATCGGCGAGCAGGAAAATTCAGGCCCATGTGTGCAACCTGGCAGGTATACCTACCTGGCTGGCATCCAAATATACATAGGAACATACAAATTTGGAGCAGGAATAGGCCATTCAGTCCCTGGAGCCTCCTCCGCCATTTAATATGATCATGGCTGCTATGAATGTGGCCTCATCTCTGCTTTCCTGTCTACCTCCTATAATACCCTTTTCCTTGTCAATCAATTAGAATCAGCCATAAAAGTGATCAATGAACCCAACTGCCACTGCTCTCTAGAGAGGAGAATTCCATAAACTAATGACCCTCAGAGAAACAATTTCCTCAGCTCCATCTTTAACTGTGGCCCCTTGTTCTAGTCTCTCCCATAAGGGGAAACATTCTCTCAGCATCCGCCCTGTCAAGACCCTCAGGATCTTATCCATTTCAATAAGATCATCTCTCATTCTTTAAACTCCATTGGATACATGTATTATGACACAGTAGTTGGTAAAGGCTGAGTTATTTAAAATCCCAGAGGGAAACTTTAAACAACTGTCATAACCTATATTTTCAATTGGTATGTTTGAGATGCAATTCTAAATTCAGAAATAAAACCACCAAGCCAGCAAAGGTTTTCATATAAATTAAATCAAGCATTTATTAATTTTAATAAGAAATTAAACACATACATGTCTTCAAATCACTACCATAACTATTAAACAAATCTCCAAATTAATCACTCACAGGTAATCTTCCCCAAGGCAACAATAACCCATAGACTTAAACAGGCACCAGGCAAAGCACATTTTATCTTACAAATTCAAAATAAGGTCCCTTTCAGTTTGTTCCTTTGCAGACACAGTGGTAGGCTTACAGGCTTAGATCTTACATGCCTCTGACTTCCACACACAAAGCTCTTCTGTATATACCTGGTCTTCCCTTTGAATGTAAATTCTCATTGTATCACCAGGCCCTTTGAACTCCACCTCTTCTAACAATAAAACCCCTTTCATAATACCAATTTTATTAGTAATATAAACATATTGCTTGGTAATCCTAGCTAGGTGCAAGATTTCGCCCTCAGTCTTTGAATGGTTTATTCAACAAAATGCAAATGTACTCCTTACAATGTAATGTCCAACATCTCAAAACTACGATACATCAAAGCACCCAGACTAGCTGGTTTTAATCCAATAAGGCATACACACTCACAGACACAGACCCACTACAAGTCCAATTTAAAATAATTTCCAAAAACATTATATACATTAATATCTTCATGACAACATACCCAGCCAGACCAAACTTTCCTCATACAATAACCCTTTCATCCCAAATCAGTTGAGCGAACCCTCTTTGAACTGCTTCTAGTGTTCCTTGCTTAAGGATGCCTGCGGCCGGTGCCCCACAGAGAAAGCTGCCTGTGGCAAGGGCCAACCTGCCAGGAAGATCCCAAATGACCTTTAAACTGACTCTCCTCTCCCCACTCAGCAATCCCGCCTCACTTACATTTCCTCCAGTGCTCCAATGATGATCTTCAGCCTGAGCCTCCTACAGTGCCAGCAGGCTCCACTCCTGGTGGTGCCCTGGGTACTGGAAAGTTGCCAGTCTCTAATTGGCCTGTAGCTCTCGGAGGTGGGATATCTGTCCTGAAAATGCCGAGGACCCCAGGTAAGTGCCTGATTGGCATTAGATCAGGTCAGGAGAGGCCCGGAATGGCCATGGCAGGATTGCCTCCCGCAACTATTAAACTCTGCCATTGTGTCTGTGGCAGCCGAGGAAGAGCAATACAACCTAATCCCACTTTTCAGTTCCTGGTCTGGAGCCTCATATATTATGGCACTTCGAGTGCATATCCAAGTACTTTTTAAATGCAATGATGGTTGTTACTTCTACCACCTTTCAGGCAAAGTTCCAGATCTTCCACTAGTCTCTGGGTGAAAAATTTCCCAACTGCCCTCTAATCCTTCTGCAATTATTTTAAATCTTCTCATTTAAAGTACCATGGTTATGACTTCTTCGCTTAGGGAAACAGGTCCAGCCTGTCCACTATGTAACTACAGTCACTAAACTTCAAAGTCATTCCTTGTGTGCAAAGTGCTTTGAGAACATTCTGACAGATGTGATAAATGCAACTCTACCCTCATTTGCCTTGATCACCTGCATCCATTCTTCACCAGTGAGCATTGACAGACAACCATTTGCACAAATCAAGGATTAATTATCCATGTATTTTGTATAAATGAATGAATCATAATCAAAATGCTGTCCGTGATCAAATTTTTGTGCAATCCAAGAGTTGAAAAGTGGGATTAGGTTGTATCGCTCTTCCTTGGCTGACAGAAGGCTATTTTATAGGTAGGAAACAACAGAAAACCACATAGTAAAACTTCCCAAGGTGCTTCACAGGACCACTATTAAACAAAATCTAACACCATAAGTAGACGTTCAGACAGGTGACCAAAATTTGTAGGTTTTAAGGAGTGATTTAAAGGATGCAAGAGAAGTGAAGTTTACAGAGGAAATTTTAGAGCTTGGACCCCAGGCAGTGAATTGCACAGTTGCCAATGGTGCAACAATAAAAAATTGGGCATGTGCAAGAAGCCAGAATTCGAGGAGAGCAGAGATCCCAATTGGAGAGCACAGATCTCGGAGGGTTGGAGGCTGAGGAAAATTACAGGGATGGGCAGGGGTAAGGCAATGCAGGCATTTGAAAACAAGGATGAGTAATTTAAAACTGAGGCGTTGGCAGACCAGCAGCCAATATAGGTCAGCGGATAACAGGGTGAAGAATCAAGGGAACTTGGTGCAAGTTAAGATACAGGCAGTAGTTTTGAATGAGTTCGTTAAAGAGAGTGGAAAATGGGCACTGGCCTGGAGAGCATTGGGATAGTCAAGACTAGAAGTAACAACAGCTGAGCCCAAATCTCAGACAACTTTCTAAGTGCACTCCCAACAGGTTTGTCAGGATGGGAAACATTGACTAATTTACAACATCCTCACCCATAAGCACTGAGGTCAACTATAGCAAGCAGCCTTCACCCTGCATGAGACCAATTAAAGGGAATTAAATCCAGTCTCCTAAAGCTCTGTGTTTCTTAGTTGTTCACTGTGCATCAGGAGGCATTAAGGTTTTCTCATATCGGTTTATTGTTGAAACCTGATACGAATTAGGAAATCAATACCTGATCAAAAAAATCTTCACAAACTAAATCATTAAGAGGTTGGCCACATTTCAAAAGTGTACAGTTGTGATATCTGCTGACAAAGAGTCAAGAGAATTAAATATGCTGCTCCACCAGCATAAAGTCATTAAATGGGAGTCTGAACAACATGCCTGTAGGAGACTACTGACCTTCAATGAGATGTCTGCTGTTGTCCTCCCGCAGCAATGAAAGCAACAGCATTTCACAGCCATGCACCATTTTATGAATGACTGAACACACCCTCAATACAAATACCTGAGACAGAATTCTCCACATGAGCCAGAATTCACAGGCTGCTATGTAGGTGAAGAGTGGGTTGCTGTTAAAAGCCAGACACAGAGATGTGCTCCTACAATTGGTCACGGAGCTCAGGAGATTGGGGTTGGGGGGGGGGGGGGGGGGGGGGGGGGGGGGGGGGGGGGGGGGGGGGGTCCGGGGGTATACTAGGGGAACCCTTTCAGTTTTTCCACTCCAGGGCCGGGATTTTCTGGCCCCACCCACCGCCGGGATCTTCCAGTCCCGCTGAAAGTCAATGGACTTCTGGCTGGACCGCCACGTCCCAAACAGCGGGTCTCGCCATGCCGAGGCCGGAAAATCCCAGCCCACGTTACTCACTACATAAAGTACCCTGCTAGCAAATACACATTTGTGGTCATCAAGTGAGGCCGGATCTGGCCCAGCTTTAGTACTGCCAACATCCTATTGAATGCAAATGCCTATGTACACTAACGAACGTGGTACTCACTACCACAGAAGAAGTTGAGTCAAATAGCATATATGCATTTCAAGGAAAGCAAGATAAACACCATGAGTGAGAAGGAATAAAAGGATAAGGTCCGATCAAGAGGCTGGTGTGGAGCATAGACACTGACATGAACTACTTAGGCCATCATACAAATTAGAAGCTGGAGTAGGCCATTCAGCCCCTCCAGCCTGCTTCGCCATTCAATAGGATCATGCCTGATCTGATTGTGGCCTCAACTCCACATTCTGCCTACCTCCCCCGATAACATTTGACTCCCTTGTTAGTCAAGAAACTACCTAGCTCTCCCTTAAAAATATCCATTGACCCTGCCTCCACCGCTCTCCAGGGAAGCGAATTCCACAGATTCACGATCCAGAGAGAGAAAACATTTCTTCTCATCCCTGTCTTCAATGGGAGACCACTTATTTTCAAACTGTCTCCCCCAGTTTTAGTCTCTTCCACAAGGGGAAACATCCTTTCAGCATCCACCTCGTCAAGTCTCCTCAGGATCTTATACATTTCAATAAGATCACCTCTCATACTTCTAAATTCCAATGGATACAGATCCAGTCTGTCCAACCTTTCCTCATAAGATAAGGCCCCGCTCCCCCCATACCAGGTATTGGTTAAGTGAACCTTCACAGAACTGCTTCTATCACATTTATGCATTTATGTAAGACCATAAGACATAGGATCAGAAGTAGGCCATTCGGCCCATTGAGTCTGCTCCGCCATTCAATGAGATCATGGCTGATCTGATAATCCTCAACTCCACTTTCCTGCCTTTTCCCCATAACCCTTGATTCACTTACTGATTAAAAATCTGTCTATCTCCACCTTGAATATACTTAACGACCCAGCTTCTACAGCACTCTGCAGTAAAGAATTCCACAGATTAACTACCCTCCGAGAGAAGAAATTCCTCTTCACCACTGTTTTAAAAGGGGAAACAACCTCTCAGCATCTATCCTGTCAAGACCCCTAAGAATCTTACATGTTTCAATAAAGCTGCCTCTCATTCTTCTAAACTCCAATGAGTACAGGCCCAACCTACTCAACCTCTCCTGATAAGAAAATCCCTCCATATCCAGAATCAATCTAGTGAACCTTCTCTGGACTGCCTCCAATGCCAGTATATCTTTCCTTAGATAAGGGGACCAAAACTGTTCACAGTATTCTAGGTGTGGTCTACCTAGTGCCTTGTAGAGTTTTACCAAGGCTTCCCTATTTTTATATTCCATTCCCTTTGCAAAAAAAAGGCCAACATTCCATTTGCCTTCCCTATTGCCTATTGAACTTGTATGTTAGCTTTTTGGGATTTATGCACAAGGACTCCCAAATCCCTCTGTGCTGCAACCTTCTGCAGTTTTTCTCCATTTAAATAATATTCAGCTTTTCTATTCTTCCTGCCAAAGTGTATAACCTCATGGGCAGAATCTTCCGGTCGGCGTGCGGGGGCAGGCCTGACGCGTAAAGTGACACGTGATGACATCGGGCATGCGTCCCGACATCATCATATATCATCTCGATATTTTATTCGGTGGGTGAATGCCGGAGTTGGCTGCGTGCCCACCGAAATATTAAGGGCCTATTAACGCCATTAAGAAGTTATTTAAATTGGGTAAGAATGCTGCTCATTCAACCTTAAGGTTGGCGGGCTGGCAAAAAGCCTAAGCGGCCTTCGTGTTTTTCAGGAAACCTCATCCACAGGCTGGATGAGATTTCCTGAAGCTTTTATAAAATAAATAATTTTTCCCACCTTTACAAACATATCCCAACTCATGTGGCACCGTCACATGATGGGACATGTTCAAACAAATTTTCACATCATTATTGAACTTTTTCATTATCCATTCAATCTCCCTGAAGCAGCTCCGTGCCTCAGGGAGATTGCTGCGCTCTTTCATGTGTGAAAGAGTGCAGGCCCCAACTCTCCCTCCTCCCCCCACCCGCACAGGTAGCGCTGAGCACTACTGGCCATGCATTACACTGGGCGGGCCTTAATTGGCAAACCCACATAAAATGGCGGCACACAGCCGATCACGCCCACCCAACCCACCCACCACAGAAAAAATCCAGGCCCACATTTTTCCACATTACATTCTATCAGCCACGTTTTTGCCCAATCACTTAACCTGCCTATATCCCTCTGTAGGCTCTTTGTGTTCATCCTCACCACTTGCTCTCCCACCTATTTTTGTGTAATCTGCAAACTTGGTGATAGTACATTCATTTCCCTCATTAATCTAAAAAAAGCACATCCGTGGGTTCCCCTTTATTCATGTTGCTTGTTACCTCCTCAAATAACTCCAATAAACTAGTCAAGCATTGAGATTTTCTAAATGTCACGCTATAACTTCCTCAATAATAGATCCCAGCAATTTCCCTATGACAGATGTTGAATTAACTGGCCTGTAGTTTCCTGCTTTCTGTCACCCTTCTTTCTTGAATAGAGGGATCACATTCTCTATTTTCCAATCTGATGGGACCTTTCCAATTTTGAAAAATTCAAACCAATGCATCTACTATCTCAGTAGCCACTTCTTTTAAGACTCTAGGATGAAGTCCATAAAGATCTGGGGACTTGTCAACTTTTAGTTCTAATAATTTTTTTAGTGCCCTTTCCTTGATGATTGCAATTATAAATGGCCTTTCTGTGCTATACCCTCTGTGTAATATTGTATAAACAATTGAATGAGGCTTGGAAGGGTGGTCAGTATCTGTGAAATTGTGACCTGAAATGAGTCAGCTTCCTTTAGACAGAATCATGAAAAATTAGAAAGTGTTCTACATATTCTATAAACTCAGTACATGTAAAGGACAGATGGTTTAATAAGATAAGTCATTCATATCATGGCTGGTATAACTCACTCACACCTGTGGAACGATGAATATATTTGAATTAATCTGTCTTTTAAAAAATCATCACATTAAATGTCATCTCATCTGCTATTGTCAGAATGAGTTGTGGCTGTCTTCAGCAAGACACTATGAGAAGCAGCCATGAAGAAAGCAGAGTGCCAAATGATTAAGAGACAAGCTCACTTGGTTGTTTCAGGGTAACCCTAAATTAGAGGGTGATAGAGGCCCAAACAAAAAGGAAAACATTTTCAGGGATATGGGGTAAGGACAGGGTGGAATGCGACTAATTGAACAGCTCTTTCAAAGCTGTGGCACAGGCACAATGGGTAGAATGGCCTCCTTCTGTGTTGAAAGAATCTATAATCTGCAGCCTTCATTCCTTCTCCAAAGGTTGAGATAAAATAGGTTGCTTGTTGCACCATTTTGGTGGACATGAGTACTAATTTCTGAGGATGGTGACTATGTACACCCTATGTAAATTAGTATGCAAGCTTCAAATGAACCTTACCTATCATGCAAGGTTCACAATTCCTGTTTGTTGCCTCAGACTAATTTCCCTTGGGGCACTTTCAGACACCATAGAGATGAAACTTAGACAATATTGGTTCGATTTAAACCCAGGTTCCAGTGGTTGGGGGGCGGGGGGGGGGGGCACAACTGGTCAAAAGGAGGGTTATGGGCTGGATTTTACATGCCCCTGCTGGATGTGTTGTCAGCAATGGGGGGGGGGGAACTTGTAAGATAGGGCAGGTGCCCACCCCACCACCTTACCGCCCACCCCCAAGCTCAACCCCATAATACGAGGGGTAGGCGGGCGCCAAAATCGGCAGCATGCCCACCACATGTAAATAAATCATCAAAGGTCAATTATTGACCCCAATTATATGCTGTCCACACCATAAAACGATGGCATGGGCAGTCAGGCAGGAGTGGAAAGGGCGGAGAGGAAAGGGGGTGTTATCTTCGGGGAGTGGTTGTCCTTTGCACATCAGAGTACAGCCCCCCCAAGATAGTACCACCACTCCTTCCTACCCACCTACTTTTTAAAACACACTCCCCGCACCTACCCACTCCCTCATCTGCCCAAACCCTCCCCACCCAAGACCCCGGACTTACCTTACTCAGGGATCCACGGGCCTTCTTCTTGAGCCTGCTTGCAGTTCCAGCAGTGCCCACTAATGTGTTCTTGGCACTGCTGGAGCTCTTGGCTGGCAGTTTCCAAGGGCAGGAATTCCTCCCCAACGACTGGCGGAAGTCTCATTGGCAGCCAATTTAGCCTGCATGCAGCACATTATGGCTTTGGGTTGGGCTGGCGTCCGAAGAGTCAGCTCCATGCGAACTTTCTTCCAGGGCAGGGGGGTACCCGCAGTCCATCCCCCACTCCTGCTGCCACCCACCCCTCAAGCCCCATAATGTGCTGCCCTATGTTTTAATGGAACTGTAGTCCAGCCATGCATTAGTCCTTGTGGTAAACCTCTCAGTTGGCTTTTAAACAGTCCTCTGAACAATAATACAAGTGCAACTAAGTGATATAGTCACAGGCTACATGCTGCAGTGGATCCCTCCACTTAGGTCTTTGTGTATTAACCATATCACATTGAAAACTGTGCAATCTAATCCACTCAAAACTCAAAATGTGAATGTTGATATAACTAAAGAGCATGCGACTGTGCAGCTCTAGCTGTGAAGAAGCAGCAGATAGCCCTATTAATGGGAGACAGAAATGGAATGATCTGGGACTGTTAAAAGAAAGAAAAGAGAGCAAACTGAAAGAGGGCTGCTGGATAAACACACCAATGGTATGTTAATCAGACATACTCCTCATTTGTGCTGAGTTAGTTGATCATGGACTGGAAAGATGCTAATGTCTGTTTCAATCTTCAGAATTTGTGACAAGTTTGTCCTGGGAAATTATAGAACTAGTGTTTTGATAATGTTGATTGAGACATAAATATAGGTCAGGGCACTGGGGAGGACTCCCTTTCTCTTCTTGAAAATACTGTCATGTGATCTTTAATGGTCAAATGAGAGGGCAGACAGGGTGTCGTTTTAACATCTCATCCAAAAGACAGTGGAAGACTTTTTCATTCGTTCATGGAATGTGGCTGTCATTGGCAAGGCCAGCATTTGTTGCCAATCCCTAATTGCCCTTGAACTAAATGGCTTGCTCAGCTATTGCAGAGGGCAGTTAAGAGTCAAACACATGGCTGTGGATCCAATCCTCAGTGCTGCCTGAGTCGGTGGAGGGGGGGTGCAAGCGCGTAAGTTTGCGCATGCACGTGGGTGTGCTCACAGACAGTTCCCTGAAGGCACAGAGCTGCCTCAGGGAGCTGAAGGTTTATAACAATAAAAATAGAGATTTACATACAAAATAAAGTAAACATGTCCCCTCATGCAAACGAGATTTAACTATTTTATTTATAATTAACATCGGAAACCTCCTCCCATCTGTGGATGAGGTTTTCTCAAAAATCCAAAGGCCTCTTGATCTTTTCACCTGCCAGCCAACCATAAGGTTGGATGGGCAGGGAAAAATTCAATTTAATGAATTAATTAATGGGCTTAACAGCCCTCTTAATTGTCAGCGGGCGCACTGCCGATTCCCGCGTGTGCCTGCTGACTGAAATATCACACGGGTGCACGACGACGCTGAGACACTGGCTCGACATCATCAAGCACTGTTTCACGCTCGTGCATGTTGGGTGTGCGCCCGCACACCGAGGTGAAAATTCAGCCCCTGGAGTCACATGTAGACCAGAGCAGGTAAGGATGGCAGACTTCCCTATCCGAACAACATTCATTTGCACTCATTTGACATCAACTGATCTCAAAAGCAATCATTTAACTGTTATTTAATATCAACTTCTCTCAAAAGCTATCATTTAGCCATTATTTGACATCAATTGCACTCAAAAGCAATCATTAAGCTATCACTTAAAATTGCAAGTAAGGTATCTGGCATTACTGTCATCAATTGCCCCAAACCACAGTGCTCAAACATTTGCAATTAGCACCATCACTTAAGCATTCAGATGCTAAAAACAATCATAGAGTTTATGTTCCATATTTCTGAATTTCAATCGCTTTAAATATCCTAAAACTGGGCTAAATTCAGAAGAAGCGGACAATGTTTTAACTTATGATAAAAGCAAAAACTGAGGATGCTGGAAATCCAAAACAAAAACAAAAATACCTGGAAAAACTCAGCAGGTCTGGCAGCATCTGCGGAGAGGAACACAGTTAACGTTTCGAGTCCGAATGACCTGTTCTGTTGAAGGGTCATACGGACTCGAAATGTTAACTGTGCTCCTCTCCGCAGATGCTGCCAGACCTGCTGAGTTTTTCCAGGTATTTTTGTTTATGTTTTAACTTACGTTTTGATAAGCTAGTTTTATGATTTCCTTCGTAACCTATAACTTGTGCATCACAACCCTGTCCCCCACAGCCATGCGCCCCACCCCCGACCTGAGAGCAGTTTTCTCCTCCACCACTCCACCGAACAATTTTCTTCTGCCCACCCTGGAACAGTTTTCTCCCACACCACCCCCTCAGAACAATTTTCTTCCAATATCCCCCGCCATCTCCGAACCCAAATTGCAGCAGATCCTTTCCCCTCTCTCTCCCCATTCCCCCATCTCTCCTCTTTACCCTTCTCCCTCTACCCACTTCCCTCCTTCCCAACCCCTCTCCCTCCCTCTCTTCTTTCTCTCCCCCAACCCCCCAACTTCTTTCTCTTCCCACCTCCCGCCAACCCCCCAGGGCATAGTTTGGAGAGCTGGCCGGAAATTGGAAGTGATGGTGAGGCTGGCCCTGATGCAGTTTTTTGCAGCCGGTGTGGGAACTACAATGGCACAGACAACGAGGTGAGCATTCGAGGGGCTGGACTTCGATGGGGCTCGGACACTTGAGGGGTGGGGAAGAGTTTGCAGACTGGGGGTAGGAGGAGAGAGAGAGTTTAGACTTTGAGGCTAGAGGGGGCAGAGAGTTTACACCTTGAGACTGTGGGGTGGGGGTGGGGGAGTGGGTGGGAAACAGTTTAGGCTCGAGACTGGGGAGTGAGAGTGAGAGAGAGAATTTAGGCCCTGAGACTGAGGAGAGAGAGATGAGATCCTGAGACAGGGGGGTGGGTGGATGAATGGAAAGTATAGACCCTGAGATTAAAATGAATTAAGAACTGATGGGGATCTGGTGAGTGCTCTCAAACATGTACTGCATTGTGGAAAGATCCTTTGTTCCAAATGAAAAAACTAAATACATTCAAATTTTATTTAAGTAATTTATTTCCTTGTATCTTTCAATGCAGTTTGCTGAGTGCATTGGATAGCTTTGAGCATACTAGATGCCTTTGAGTGCCTTTTGCCATTTGATCACATTTGATGTCAAAGATGGCAAAACACTGCTGATCTGTGATGTAACTCATTCCAAATTAGAATATCTGATGTCAAATGATCATTGATAGTTTTTCAGCACATTAAATGCAGAACTCTGGTCAAAATTTTCAGGTAGGAATTCCTTCCCTAAAGGACATTAGTGAACCAGAGGGGTTTTTATGACAATCGATGATAGTTTCATGGTTACTATTACTAAGACTAGCTTTATATTCCAGATTTATTAATTGACCTTAAATTTCACCAGCTGACATGGTGGGATTTGAACCCACATCCCCAGAGCATTAGCCTGGGCCTCTGGATTATTAGTCCAGTGACATTACCACTACACCACTGTTTCCCCATCTCCACCATTGCTCATCTGAAGAATTTCTAAAGACAAATCTAGTGCAACACTCTCTGGAATGTCAGCCTGGATTTTTGTGCTCAAGCCTGGAGTGGGCCTTGAAGCTGCAAGCTTCTGACTCAGAGGTGAAATGATCGTGGAGGAGAGGCCAGCGAGAGTGGTATAAAAAGGCACGAGAAACAAAGGCCGAGACCGGAGAGGAGAGGCCAGCGAAAGCAGTATAAAAGGGCACAAAAAACAGAGGCCAAGACTGGAGGCTCCTCTTCTTCCAGATGATAGTAGACAAGTTAAGGTTCATGCAGTGGGTGATGCTTTGTCTCATAGCTTTGTTAGAGACTGGGGAGAGAGGCATACTCGTTTATTTTTTTCGCCATCTGTCCATAAGGAGAGCTGTTTTAATTTTTGAAATAGGCTGTGGTGTGTTTCCCCAAATCCTCTGTGATCATTTTAAAGTGACTTACAGCAAACTCTCTTTAGGGTTAAATCAGAAGAAGTGTTTATTCATATAGTCAAACCCAGGGGATGATTGTTGCAACTACACACACACCTACACACACACACACACAAGGAGGAGATAGGAAAGAAAAGAGTTTTACAACCAGGAATAACTTAAAGCAAAAAAAATATATTAATTCACATGAAATCAGAGTCCAGAATGGTGTTGCTGGCTGGATGTTAACAGTGGACCGGCCTAAGGGTCCAGGAATGTAACATTAAAACTTTCCAAAGGAGCTTAGGTCATGTGGTATTGCCCATTGATTAGTCAATTTCAGGTTAACAATCAGTTTCCATGCCTCTATCCAAATCCATTGTTCACCTTAGGAGATAGATGGTGGATATTATCGCCTCCACAAGTATAATGAGTTTCAATGGCTCTCTTGTTGTTATAAGTCAAGGGTGTGGAGACAGACCGCCTACTGATCCTTCTTTCATCGATTGTAATGATAAATGTGAGATTCCATAAGGATTAGGGTTGAGTTTTATCCTGTAATTACTATTGGAAGCTTCCAGAACTGTAGCCAACTTGCAAATCAGGTGGCTTGTAGCAGCCATGTTTTTGCAGCAAAGTCCATTTTTAAATAAGCAGAAAGTAAGGTTTTATTTAAACAGTTTATGATTTCTTTCATGTCCTACGGACAAGATACCTTCAAAAGAGAACTGGTGCTGTTCAAGGCTAGAATGAAGATCATGGCATGTAAAAATGTAGGGAAATTATTAAGGTCACTGTGGACTCCCAAATTAGTTTTAAATGGGTCAGAGAGTAATTACAGAATCACTGAATTGTTAAAGTGCTGAAGGAGGCCATTCAACCCATCATGTCTGCACCAGCTGTCCGAATGGCACTAAGAGAATTGCTCATTCTCCTGCCTTCTCCTCATAACCCTGCACATTTGTCCTTTACAGATAACAGAATAATTCTCTTTTGAATGTTTCGATTGAACCTGCCTCCACCACACTCTCAGGCAGTGATTCTATATCTTAACCACTTGCTGACGTGATTCTGTAATTACTCTCTGGCCCATAGTCCAGAATTTTCCCATCGGCGATTTGGGGGCAGGGCCTACACGCCGACGGGAAATGACGTGGGATGAAGTTGGGAGGAATCCCCGACGTCATCCCGTCCCTTTAAATCTTTAGGAAGGTGGGCAGACAGCGAAATCAGCTGTCCTCCCACCGACCTGTCAATGGCCAATTGAGGCCATTGACAGGGTCATTAAGATAATTAAAGACCCTGCCCGTCCAACCTTAAGGCTGGAGGGCAGGCCAGGAGCCCCAGTGGGCTTCTGATACAACATGAACACTGGCGGGATGAGGTTTTATGTTCACTTTTTAAAACTTTAATAAAGTTTATGTGAGATTTATTAACATGTCCCATCTCATGTAACATTGTCACATGAGGGGGACATGTTAATAATTTTTTTATTTTTCTATTTTTCATGATTTTAAGTTGCCACTAACCTCCCTGAGACAGCACTTAGTCTCAGGGAGCAACGCGCGAAAGAGTGCACTTTGACAGTTGGGGAATCCCACCCCCCCCAGCCCCCCGGCACAGGAAACGCATAGCGCTTCCCGTTGGGCAGGCCACTGGGCGGGCCTTAATTGGCCTGCCCACTCAAAATGGCAACGGGCCCTGTTTCGGCGGCAGGGGTCAGCTGCCTGCCCGCTGCCAAGCCGGTGGGGCCTGCCCCCCCACCAAGGGCAAAATCCTGCCCATAGATAGGGTAAGTAGGAAGAAACTTTTCCTCTTAGTGGAGGGGTCAATAACTGGGGGGCACAGATTTAAGGTAAGAGGCAGTAGGTTTAGGGGTGATTTGAGGAAAAATGTTTTCAACCAGAGGATGGGTGTGGTGGGGGGGGCGGGGGTGCGGTGGTATCTGGAACTCACTGCCTG
This sequence comes from Carcharodon carcharias, assembly GCF_017639515.1. Lineage (NCBI taxonomy): Eukaryota > Metazoa > Chordata > Chondrichthyes > Lamniformes > Lamnidae > Carcharodon > Carcharodon carcharias. The sequence goes on from NC_054503.1 coordinate 8,478,162, forward strand.
AATGGGTGGTAGGGGTGGGTACCCTCACAACATTTAAGAAGATGAGCACTTGAAACGCCATAGCAAAAAAGGCTACAGGCCAAGTGCTGGAAAATGGGATTAGAGTAGATGGGGGCTTGATGACCGGTGCAGACACGATGGGCCGAAGGGGCTCTTTCCTTGCTATAAAACTCTATGACTCTATCCTTCCTAAAGTGAGGTACCCAGAACCAGATGCAATACTTGAGCTGAGGCCAAACTAGTATCTTATACAGCTTCAACATAATCTACTTGCTCTTGTACTCTATGCCCCTATTAAGAATTATCTAAATTTGCCTTGGGATCTTTCTGCAGTTCTTTTTTGTATAGTGGATGGGAGGGAGTTGTTGTCAATCATGATACTAGGGGGATGGCTGTATGGATCAACTGGACCTTTCATGTGCAGCAACTTCTGTAGATTCACATTTTAATCAAGTCTTCTTTTGAGCTGTTACAAATTGACCTGTGGCCGAGAGGGGAAAGATGAAGCCAGACTTTCCACTCTTGATCAAGTGCAGAATCTGGTGCTAGAAATGGTTTTTATTTGGATGGTGAAAGGAAGGGGCTCAGCTGTGATCAAATTGAACAGCCTGCTAACACTCGTATATAAAGGAAGTCACTCATAAAATGGAACCCAGCATCTTCAGGCAGAGGAGAAAAAAAATTAAGGGACAAATCTCCAAACATAGATCATGTACCAATCTGACTTTAAGCTGATCAATATTGTTAAATGCACATGTGATCCAAGTATTGGGCTTGAGCCCATCCTGTATCTGCAGACAGATTACCCAATCTATTTGTCTAATTTGTATATGATCAGTCATTAATATTTATTATGCTGCTCTGCTATCATTCTCAATTGGAATCTAAGGTTTTAATAGACGTACTTCCCCCCCACCTGAGGCTCCTTGTCTAATGAAATCAAACCTGACTCCTCTCTGCCAGACCAGGCAACAGCCTCATAAATCATAAATACTCGAGAAAAAGACAATCAAGAGATTTGCATTCTCAAATTCCGATGGCTCATTCCAGTCACAGACTATGGCATGTCACCATCACATTAGCGTGATAGCAATGATCCGTACACACACTTACATCCAGAATCATTCTTCTATTCGTTACATGAGGCCTTACACTGCTGTGACTAGAAACACAGCCTCAGGCTAACAATTCTTCCCCACTAAAAGATTTGTGAACTCTTATTCATCCTGTTGAAAATGTTAAAACATTAATAAGAGATACTTTTGCAACTGCAAAATTCTTTTCTTTTAAGGTGTGTTTAGTATTCCTTTAAAAGCTTTATTAAATCGGTAGAAAATGGAGTTGTGACAGGCAAGCTTCATTTTGAATAATGCAGAGTTACGGCTTGTGCTCTTCATGAAATGACTTGCTCCTTTCAATCACACGAATGATTTTTATTCAAGTTTTAAATGTAATTTCTATAAATTTAGCATCATGTGAAAACTCTCAATAGCATTGCTGGAATAAACTAAAATACAGGAAGTGCAGCTGACCCAGCACAATGTCTTTGTGTGCCAATTGTTCAATCCAATGGACTCAAACCCCTTCTCATTCACTCCCACTATGCACAATCCCAATGGAACCAAACCCCTTCCCATTCACTCACACTATATACAAACCCAATGGATGCAACCCCTTCCCATTCTACACATTCCGAATGAATCATGCCCTATCTAGAATACTAAACTTCCATTAACTTTGATTGTAGAGAATACTAAATGAGCCAAAACTTTTGCAATTTACCCTCCTTTTTTGCATTTCAAACTGCAATTTTCTTCTCTTGGTAAGAACAAGTACAGCTAAAGGCTGATCTGTCCATCACAGAGAGTGGTGTGGGCGAAACTTGGTGTCGATTGACAAAACTGAAATATACAGTAGAGGGTTCAAATAGGAAGCTAAGAAGGTAAAGAAAGGAATAGTTCATCAGCTTACCATGTCAGTCAGAACCCACTCAGACCATTTTCTCTGCCACTAAGCTTGTAACTATTTGTTTTTGATTCAGTGCATTTCCTTTATGGATACCATTTTGTGAATGTTACTGCCCAATTTGACCAAGTTACATACAAGTGGTCCCAAAAGATCCTTCCTCTGTCTTTCTTAATGATTCCCTTCATCATTTACAACAAATCAGGATCATTTTTGAGTCCCAATGTTGGTTCAAAGAATGTGAAAGCTAAACAAAAGAATGAATTAAACCATCTGTTGCAAGAGATATAAAGGGGGGATCTGAAGGACCCTTTCTCCTCCCTGAAAAGGAAGGTGAATGGACAAAGACCATCTTAGAGCCTTCTCCCCAACACGATACAACCAATTCATGATTGCAAAAGGGACTTGTTTTCCCACCTGCTTTCCAGTGAATCGTACAAGGCATATTGAAAAGAAAGACTTATTTATGTAGTGCTTTTAAAGCAATTTTTAGCCAATGATGAATTGCAGTCATTGTTGTAATATTAGAAATGTGGCAGCCAATCTGCACACAGTAGGTTCCCACAATCAGCAATGTGACAATGAGTGGATGATCTCTTTTTGTGATTTTTGTGATAAATATTAGCCGAGACACCAGGGGGAGTTCCTCCGCTCTTCTTTAAAATAATGCTGTGGGATCTTTGACACCACCCGAGAGAGCAGATAGGGCCTGGGTTTAATTTAGTATCCATAAGATGGCACCTCTGACACTGCAGCACTCCTTCTGTACTGCCCCTCTAATAATGCAGTACTCCCTCACTACTGCACTGAAGTGTCAGCGTAGATTCGGTGCTCGTGTCTCTGGAGTGGGATTTGAACCCAGAACGTTCTGACTTAAGAGGTTCCTACTGTGCCATGGCTGAACAGAGAGGTATAAAAAGAAAAATAACCAAAACATAAAGCATGAAGATATTAGCTTTTTAAAAATGAGCATGCAAAAATGTTTCCAACATGCTCAAACTGAATAGGAGGAGGAAAGATTTTGCTCTCAATCTGTAACTCTCATTGCAAAAGCAGTATCTTGATGTTCAAGTCAGGCCAATCTTGTTATCCCATTTCTGCTCATTTTTATCAGAATATTTTTTAAAACTGGCATATTGTACATTGCACTTTAATGCAGAACACAGTAGGAAGCTGTTTCAAAGATCATGTGTGGGATAATCTTTTTTCATATTTGTACCTACAAAACAGTTTTAATTTGGGGAAAGGTGTTAGGTTCATATTTTCACTTTTCCCTTTCACTCCTCAATGCTGGATTATGGTTCCAGTACGGCTGTCAGTCCTCCTCTAATGTTTATAAATGCCCATTTGTCATCCGTGAGCTCATACAGTGCGTGTCAGCAGGATGTTCCACTTCTGCCCGGCGAGAAACTACCATCAATCCCATTAACAGTCACCATATCTGTTAGACTCACCCACTACAATCACTAGTAATGCTGATCCTCCTGCAAGGCAAAAGAATGTGAAACTTGTGACTAATTGAAAGAAAAGCTCTGGGAAATTCCTTCAATATTCCTGAAGTCAATCAGTTGAGCTCCCAGAAACCATTATGATCTGGACACCAACATTAAATATACTCAACTAAACTACATTGTTCCATAAGATCATATGATCCATAAAAAATAGGAGCTGGAGCAGGCCATTCGGTTCATTGAACCATTCGATTCATTGAACCATTCGATAAGATCATGGCTGATCTGATTATGGCCTTAACTCCACTTTCCTCTCTGCCCCATAACCCTTCACTCCCTTGTCAATCAAACATCTGTCTAGCTCCACCTTGAATATATTCAGTGACCTAGTCTCCTCTGCTCTCTCGAGAAGAGAATTCCACAGACTAACAACCCTTTGAGAGAAAAAAATTTCTCCTCACTTTAGTCTTTAGTTCTAGTTCTAGTCTCTCCCACAAGAACATTGTACAGAACTGGGAAAAATAACACTACAGGCAGAATCTTCCTCTCTCGCCATAAGTTCTGTGGTGGGATGAGAAAATTGGAGTTGGGTGGGCGTTTAAAAGCAATCGTCCGCTCCCTGCCTCATTGGTTATGCATGCGCGTGTTCTACATCAAGTCTCGTGGCAGGGCGGGCTGGAAGTCAGGACATATTTAAAAGGCACCTGGACAGCCTTTCACTAATGGGAACAGGGAAAGTATAAGCAGGAGAAGCAAACAAGCTGTGGCTCCCCGCTTCAGCGACACATCCCTCGAGACAGTGCAAGAAAGGCAGGACATCGTCTTCCCCAGGGATGGCTGCAGGAGGCCTGGGGAGAGGTAGCCAGGGTGGTCAGCACCTGTGGGGTGCAGAAGAGAACTGCCCTGCAGTGCAGGAAAAGGGTCAACGATTTAATCCGCGCCCCAGGGTAAGTGAACCTTCTACCCTTCCAAACCACCTCACCATTCATTTGAGTTTGTCCCATGGGACCTGGGCATCACTGGCAAGGCCAGCATTTCTCTTGCCCATCCCTAAATATCCTTGATAAGGTGGTGGGATGCTGCCTTACTGAATCCTGCAGTCTATGTGCTGTGCCACTAGCGAGGCAACTGCAGGATTATCACCCAGCCATAGTGAGGACACAGCCATTGGGTGGAGTGCAGGGCAACCTGCAGGTGCTGCTGCTCCCATGCATCTGCTGTCCTTGACCTTCTAGCTGGTAGAGCTCGCAGGGTTGAAGGCTGCTGTTGATGGAGCCTTGGTGACTTGCTGCAGTGTATCTTGTATTTGGTACACACTCCTGCCACTGTGCACACGTGGTGGAGGGACTGCATCTTGGGATACTGGATGGGGATCAATCAAGGGGCCTGCTTTGTCCTGGATTGTGTCCAGCTTCTTGAGTGTTCTTGGAGCTGCATTCATCCAGGCAACTGGGGACTATTGCATCCCATACCTCACCTATGCCACGAGCATGGTTGGAGTCACGAGGTCAGTTATTAGCCACAGCAGCCTGCGATCTGCTCTTCTGTCATATGTGCTCACAATCTATCTATATGCCTTAATGCAGGAGAAGGCAGCCCATAACAGGAGGGAGAGAGAGAAAACAGAAGGGAAGGATGCCTGAGCTTAGGCCCCTCACACAATTTTAACAGCAGGCTGCTGAGCGAGCAGGGAGGACTCTGGCTGTGCTTGTGCCGACGGCAAGGTCAGCATCCTCCAAGCATCTATTGAGGAAATATGCATAATCCAGACAACCTGAAAAGTGCTAAGTTTCAGCCAGCCTCAGCAGTCATTCATCCTCTCCTCTCTCTGTTCTAGGTGCCAGCAGGGAGAGGGTGAGGCTAGCCCCCACACCTGAATTCAGCCCAAGCCCTCAGGAGACCTCGGGAGAGGACAAGGATGAAGTCTCACCTATACAGCTGTCACAGCATTCACCTGCACTCTCCACCAGCCCAGAGACACATACCTCGATAGCTCATATATCTAGTTTGGGCTCACGCTCTGGTGGGCACTGCACAGACTCATGTCCACAGCAGGAGGAGGCAGTGACAGCCAAGGTCTCAGCCACTCAGAAGACCGCTGGGAGAAGAGGCCTCTGCTAAGTCTGAGTCAGATGATCAGCCTCTGGAAGCAGCCATGGAGAGGATGTTGGAGTATCAGCGAGACACAGGGAAACATAGGCCAGGTGTGACAGAGGCCCTCAGCAAAGTGGCGCAAGAGCGGAGGAGTCCATCCACGTGCTCATGTGCAGGGTGGATGCCATGGAAAACCTGGACCAGCAAAATGCCCAGTTCCTGCTGGAAGTGCACTTGGACCCGCACTCTATTGCTGAAGCCATGGGTGAGCATTCGCAGTGGCACCTCGACCTTCCTCCAGGTAGCCCTTCTGCTCATGGAGTCAGGGAGGAGTCCTCAGGCACCCAACGGAAGGAGGATCATCTGGAGGACACCATGGGGACATCCACCAGAAACCTGCAAGGGTGTCCAGGATTTTCCAATTCCCTCTGCCTCTGACCTCCTCAGCTCCAGCTGTTCAGGCCGAGCAGGTTTCTTCCGCCCCTGAGCAGGAGACCCAAAGCAGGCCAAGGCCCTCCAGGCCTCAGTCCTCCAGTGGACGCCCACCGAAGCCATCACAGACAACAGGGCATGGTAATCAGCAGGCTGTTTCCACCTCTGCTGCAGGTAGCAGGGAAGCACTTAGACGTAGCAGCAGAGTAAGGAAAATTAAAAAGTATTGAATTAGCACTGGTGGCATGGGTGTTTCATCATTGTAAATAGTTTTTGCACTCCCAAATATATGTTATGTTTGGAAGTCTCCTGGATTCATTCTTGCTCATAGTGCTTTTAATGGTCGCATTCACACCACCCCTTCTGGGGAGGACCAAAGATGGGTCTTCCTCCCCCTCATACAAGGCTGTGCGTGGAGACATCGCTCTTTGACAAGGGTGATGGCTACCATATGCAAGGGCCTCCCACTCACACGATTCCACCTGCATCCACTGCCCTCGAGACTCTATGGATAGATCTTGTCAAAATGGAAAGTCTAGCCACATGAGCCCTTGTCAAGCAGGTCCATTCCCCCAGGAGGATGGAGGTTCGCAGTCTCGGACTGGTTGCCATTCACCTGCATGCCCCTTGTAGGTATCCTCTTCCTCCCTCCCCCACTTCTTCCCGAACTCTGACTGGAGCTGATGGCTCAGAGTGAACGGCAGCTCTACATCTTGCTGTGATCTCATTGTCATCATCTCAACCCTCTCTGCAGTATGTACTTCCCCAAATAGTGAGGAATAGCAAATGAGAAAGCTCACATACAGTCTCCACATGATTATTAGGATTTCCTTTTAGTTGTCCAGTTGTGCTGACCTTCAGCTCCACCCATCTGAGCAGACCCTCTCCCCCCAGTCTCGATGTTTTGCAGTTGGACTGAGGGCGTGGCCTTGGTCTGGAACTGGCCCTGTCTCAGGATGATGCGTGTTTCATTTCCAACTGTCTCCATCACCTTCTATCCTTCCCGTCACCAACCAACCTCCCCCATCACCGTCGAACCCCCATGTCACCTTCACACGCCCCTCGTTAACCCTTGAGCCTCACACCCATCACCCTAGATCCTATCACAGTTAATGTGGATATGCCTTCCCTCCCCACTGAGCCCACCCACTCACCATTCTTATGCCCACCCTGATCATCCCCACTCCTGTAATTTGTGTCACCATCTGTGTCCCCATCAATGACCTCACCGGATGAGAGCTATACTCGCCATTCCCAGACTCTGACTCTCTTTTCCTACTGCACGTTTCCCCCTCTCACAGATGTCGCCCTGTCATATCACAGCACCTTCAGTTCTCCCCCCAAGATTCTGACGTCGACTCAAATGACCCCTCCCTCAGAAACACTCTGGCCCCACCTCACCTCCCCTCCCCCTTCCCATTGCTGCCTCTCGCCCCACACCCAACCATCCATCTCAATCCCACCCCACCTTCTCATCCGGAACCCCCACTTTTGTCTTGCACCCATCGCCATCCGCTTTGTCTCTTGCACCCACCAACCCCCCGCCATTGTCACCTCCGCAACCCCCCTCCCACCCCTGCCTTGTGTCTTCCGCGCACACCATATCTGTGACCAGCTCCAGTGGCACAGCCAGCTTCAACTCCAAGGTAAATGCTTTAAAATTCTCCCTTGCTGGATGCTCGCCACAAATGTCAAGTCAGGTTACAGGACAGCGTAAATTCCTATTGGCAGGGTGGAACCTTTGACAGGGGAGCACGATTCCGGTCTGTTGGGGTTTTAATGAGCGTGTATGAGATGCGAGGTGGGTTCCGACCGAGCTTCAGCAGGAGACCCAACCCACCATCGACCCACCAGCAGTGGGGGGGAGGTGGCAAGATTCCACCCTTCATCTTTCATATCCTTCAAAAACTTTAAAAATTAACATTCAAGAATGGCTTCATAGTCCCACTTGAAATGTACAACATGCTTCATTTCCATTGCCATCCGAGGATTATTCCTTGAATTTACTGAACATGCTGCATAGAGTTGTTAAATCGTAACTACGCATTATCTTTCATCATCTAAGCTTGATTCCATGTTCCACATTCTATTGTGCCAATATTTATCAATCCAGGATGCAGTTTATCAACTTTGTTTAAAACTGTAAGCATCTTGAGAACACCACCATTCTACCATTTCCAATGTTAACAGCTCTGCTACCCACAGTGTCAATTCTGAACCAACCCGCTCATCGGGAACCCCCATAAAATCTGATGTAACGCTAGTTTCCCACCCAATATTATCTGCCATTGACTTCAAAGCAGGCGCTGTTAGAAACCAGCATTGCATCTGATCTTGTGATATGTTAGGTTAAAATTGCCCCCTGTATAGTGCTTCCTTGTAGAATATGCATTCAATTCCGTACATCAATTTAGCTGCCTTGTTTGTGCTCCCTCTAAGGCTATCATATTTCACTGTGACAGTGTGCCCAGAATTATTCCTGTATACAAAGTGGAAGCAGTTTTAGACAAACACAAGGGACACAACAGCGTGATGTTATTCTCACTCAGCATTTATACATGTACACTTCTCAGCAGATGACTGATCAGGAACAGGACCAGACTGATTTCTCTTTCCCCACTCTATGCAAGGGTCACTTGTACTGTCCAAACTGCTGCCATGGCAAAGAAATATGATTCCCTCATACAGTGCAACGTTCCTGAGCTTCTGCCAAAGATCATCTCTCACTTTTCCCTGGCACCTCCAATAGCGGCAAGTGACACATTTCCCTGCTTGCCTGTGAACACAACTTCTCTTTCTCATTCCCATGCCCCCAAGCCTCCAAACCTAGCACTGCAGACAAGGTCTGTGGGGAATTACAGGGAAGCTGAGGAAACTATTTGCTCTACAGCACATGAACAAAACAAGTATGCTCTCCGCACACCATACTGGGTGTGCCAGCAAGGGGTTGCGCTTGAGGTTTCCCAATGTCTCCCTAAGCTACAGTTAGTCCTTGAAGAGGACCTTTTCCCAGAGAACAAGTGCAAAGTGAGCCAGCTGAGTAAACGACTAATGTCAGTTGCCCTTAGTTTGATCCTTTGGAATTTTTGCCTTGCAAAATAATATCGTCCCTTTCAGATTTTTGTGATTTGCATTTTCAATTGACAGAACATATTCTGATTCCTAAGACAGGCTGTTTTAATGCAAAAGATAAAGCTTTCATTGTGTGTTGATGATCGTCAGCTGAGTAAAGCAGACCCTTCTGCATGGCAGCCACAATCCTTGTTTCCAGGGTATGGACAGAAAGTGCATCATAGGTCAAACTCTGTTGTGATGAGATGTTTCATATGGTTTCACTATTAATGAGGGAAGCTGTAAACAGCAGGCATTGTATCTAAGGTCATGGCAGATCAGCAGTGGTCACTTTACAGCCTGCTTCTCGCTTCCGTCCCATTTACCCCATACAAACTGCGGCTGTGGCCTCAGTTCAAGGTGCAAGCCCAAAACTGTCGGGCAGCTGCCTATCCAGTTTTCAGCAAGGCGCTCCAATATTTCAATGAAAGCAAAAGACTGAGGATGCTAGGAATCTGAAATAAAAAGAAAAAATGCTGGAAACAGAGTTGGACTCAATGTTAACCCTGTTTCTCACTCCACAGATGCTGCCAAACCAGTTGAGTTTTTCAGGCACTTTCTGGCTCCAATATTTTAGCCTGCTGTCCTGAAATTTGTGAAATGTAATTCAGACACTAAAAGCCTGAACAGGAAGCTCATTTCTCTGATTATCGGGAGATGTGAATCAGCAGCAGAGCAAGAACAGAACGTGAATCATGCTCAACATGTCACCGCACCCCCCCCCAACCCCCGGCTCCACCACCACCACCACCAGCACCACCACCCTCTCCCCGCCTATCTTGAACCTTCTCCTGTTTCGAATTTACTTAGGAATGGCAGCACCAATGCAGTCCTGAGGGGTCCTGACAGGGTGGATGCGGAGAGGATGTTTCCTCTTGTGGGGGAATCTAGAATTAGGGGTCACAGTTTAAAAATAAGGAGTCGCTCCTTGATGGCAGAGATGAGGAGAAATTTTTTCTCTCAGAGGGTTAAGTGTCTTTGGAACTCTCTTCTTCAAAAGGCAGTGGAAGCAGGGTCTTTGAATATTTTTAAGGCAGGGCTGGATAGATTTTTGAATAACAAGGGAGTGAAAGGTTATTGGGAGTAGGCGGGAGGTTATAAGCAGATCAGCCATGATCTTATGGAACGGTGGAGCAGGTTTGAAGGGCCGAGTGGCCTACTCCTGCTCCTGGTTCATATGTAGGAAAATTTGTTGCTTACTTATTCAACTTTTGCCATGTAATAATAGTTATGAAACAATTAACATTCTTGTATAAAACTGTTTCATTCATTATGTCATATAGGAAATGGCTTAATTCCTTCTCTAAAATAAAATGCATATGTTTGTTATTAATATTACTTCTTTGACTGTGAAACACTGTGGACCATTTTGCTATGTTAAATGTGCTATATAAATGCAAGATGTTATTGCGGTTATTAAACTAAGCTTCAAATGCCAATATTAACGAAGTTTGGGAATCTGCCAGTTTCTTGTATCACCAGGTAAAATGTTACTACAGTAAATTTGGGTTGCCAACTTGGGTTGGACATATTCCTGGAGGCTTCACCACGTGACTGCCTACTTCCAATCACCCCGCCCAGTCAAACAGCATTTCCCCACGCCCCCCCATTATCAATATTTTTAGTAAACAAAACTACTCAAATAGAAAGTGACACAAATTGTTCAAAGGGCTTCTCTTCCAGGATTTGCTCACAGCATTGCCAAGAAGATTGTTCTCTAATTCCTGGAGACTCCAGGACAAACCTGTAAGGTTGGCAACCCCAAGATAAATACAACAACAATCTGTATTTATACAGTTCCTTTAACATAATAAAGTGACCCAAGGCTCTCCACATGGACGCCGCAAAACAAAATGTGACACCAAGTCATGTAACGAGAGTTTTTTTTATTCAGTTGTGGGATGTGGCTTCACTGGCTGGGCCAGCATTCATTGCCCATCCCTAGTTGCCCTTGAGAAGGTGGTGGTGAGCTGCCTACGAGAACCGCTACAGTCCATTTGGTATAGGTACACCCACAGTGCTATTAGGAAGGGGAAGCAGTGGCATAATGGTATTATCGCTGGACTAGTAATCCAGAGAGCCAGGGTAATGCTCTGGGGACCCGGATTTGAATCCCACCATGGCAGATGGTGAAATTTGAATCCAATAAAAATCTGGAATTAAAAGTCTGATGATGATGATGATGAAACCATTGCTGTTGGTTGCAAAAACCCATCTGGTTCACTAATGCCCTTTAGGAAAGGAAATCTGGCCTACATGTGACTCCACGCCCACAGCAATGTGGTTGACTCTTAAAAATGCTCTCTGAACAAGAACAATTGGGGATTAACAATTAAATGCTGGTCTAGCCTGTGATGCCCACATCCATAAATGAAATAAAAATGAATAAATGACCCAGTGACAGTGAAGGAACAGTGATTATATTTCCAAGTCAGGATGGTGAGTGACTTGGAGGGGAACTTCCCATGTATCTGCTACCCTTGTGATGGTAGTGGTCATGTTTGGAAGGAGCCTTGGTGAGTTGCTGCTGTAGATGGTACACACTGTGCATCGGTGGTGGAGGGAGTGAATGTTTGTGGAAATAGTGCCAATCAAGTGGGCTGCTTTGTCCTGGAGGGTGTCAAGCTTCTTAAGTGTTGTGGGAGCTGCACTCATCCAAGCAAGTGTGGAGCACTCCATCACACTCCTGATCTGGCCTTTTAGATGTAGACATGCTTTGGGGAGTCAAGCGGTGAATTACTTGTTGCAGGGTTCCTAGCCTCTGACCTGCTCTTGTAGCCACAGTATTTATATGGCTCTTCCGGTTCAGTTTTTGGTCAATGGTAACCCCCAGGATGTTGATAATGGGGAATTCAGTGATGGTAATGCTATTGAACATCAAGTGTAATGGTTAGATTCCCATTTGTTGGAGATGGTCATTGCCTGGCACTTGTGTGGCATGAATCTTACCTGCCACTTGTCAGCCCAAGCCTGGATATTGTCCTGATCTTGCTGCATTTGGACATGGATTGCTTCAGTATCTGAGGAGTCGCAGATGGTGCTGAAACTTGTGCAATCATCAGCGAACATCCCCACTTCTGACCTTATGATGGAAGGAAGGTCATTGATGAAACAGCTGAAGATGGTTGGGCTGAGACAGTACTCTGAGGAACTCCTGCAGTGATGCCCTGGAGCTGAGATGACTGACCTCTGACAACCACAACCACCTTGCTTTATGCTAGGTATGACCCCAACCAGCGGAGAGTTTTTCACCTGATTCCCATTGACTCCAGTTTTGCTAGGGCTCCTTGATACCACACTCAGTGAAATGCTGTCAAGGGCAGTCACTCTCGCCTCAACCAGGAAGTTCAGCTCTTTTGTCCATGTTTGAACCAAGGATGTAATGAGGTCAGGAGCTGATGCAGAGGGCCAAAAACTTGGGCCTGGAATTTTGTTGGTGAGTTGCATATGCAGAGTTGAGAGAAATCGGCTCCACAAATCCGCCTTATAAAAATAGCTGCCCGGAAGTTGGATTTTCGTTCTGGGGTGGGGGGTGGGGGGAGCTATTTCAGAAGCTGGGGTGGTGGACCCGGAAGTAGTCAGGAGGTTGCCAGGTGCAGAGTTGGCCTGGGCAGAAGGGTTGCTTTGGGGATTCAGCACTGTGTCCAAATTTTAAAATGAAGAATAAGGCTTGAAACATCCCCCCAGTTCTCATCCCACCACACACTCCTGATACTGCATCCATGCCAACTCATGCCACCTGTTTGCCCTGATGCCCCTATGGCCTCTCCATACCATCCATGCCAACCTATGCCCTCCACCCATCACCCTTTGCCCTTATACATACCATGCCAACTCATCCTGTATCCACAATGGACAGACCTCAAGATCCATGCAGAGGTGTGATAAAATAAATTTCTATAAAATAAAGTTTGAAATGTCTGTTGCAGACTTCACCAAATTGAAAAAAGTGCTCCCATTCATAAAAACCCGCTTACTACATTTACATTCCTTCTACTAAATAAAGCTTTCTCACAAAAGAAATTTATTCAAATACACAGTCCCTTATAACAACAAGCACTGGAACCCAAAGTCCCACTTCAAAGAGTCTACAACCACTTGTAGCTGTGAATCAAACTGTGAAATGGTAGGCACTCTACTGTGATGATGGATGGTTGTGAAATCAGTCATGCAGCAGTAATCCAATAATGGAAACCTTCAAGCTTATGCCAATAGGCAGAATGAAACTGCAAGCACTGATTTTTTTTGAGCACTCTAGACATTTTCATCACAAATTTAAAGCGCAGGACTTTTAAATGCCTTGACAACTCCCTTTGACAGGTCCTTTTGACACTTCTGACAGGTTCTTTTGAGACTTTGGACAGTTGATTTTGACAGGTCTGTTGACAGTTCCAATGAGCTTGACAATGAGTAAGTTTGTGCACTTTTTATACACATTTATGCCTACTTTTAACAATTCCAAAGAGCACCTGACCTCCACCAAAGGGCACCTGACCTCCCCCAAGGTGTCCATGGACCATATCCAAAGGGTGCTCTGGCTATCCAAAGAAATGCACAAAGTTCAGATCTGCTCTTACCAAGTCTACTCTGCACATTTCAAGTTTCAAACTTCTGGGCTACCAAAATCTGACTTGAGTCAGCTAACATTTTAAATTTCCAGCTGCCTCCCTGCAACATGTGTGCGCAGAATACAAACCACCTTCCTGCCCCCATGAAAAAGGCTCTCCGTTACGGTGAAAATCCAGGTCCTGGACAAAGAGACAGGCTTTAAGAAGCATCTTAAAGGAGGAGAGAGAAGCAAAGAGACTTAAGGGGAGGCGATGGCATATTATGCTGTTGTCACTGGACTAGTAATCCAGAGACTCAGGGTAATGCTCTGGGGACCCAGGTTCGAATCCCACCACGGTGGAACTTGAATTCAATGAAAATCTGGAATTAAAGTCTAATGATAGCCAGTTGTAACAAACCACTACAAAGTAACAAAGAAGGAAAGAAACCAGACGGACCACCCAGCATCAACTGAGGCACCGGAAACGACAACAGCAATTTCAGCCCTGTCGACCTTGCAAAGTCCTCCTTACTAACATTTGAGGGCTAATGCCAAGGTTGGGAGAGCTGTCTCACAGACCAGTCAAGCAACAGCCTGACATAGTCATCCTCATGGAATCATACCTTATAACATCCACCACCCTGGGTATGTCCTGTCCCACCGGCAGGACAGGCCCAGCAGAGGTGGCAGCACAGTGATATGCAATCAGGAGGGAGTTGCCCTGGGAGTCCTCAACATCGATTCCAGACCCCATGAAGTCTCATGGCATCAGGTCAAACATGGGCATGTGCTGATTACCACATACCGCCCTCCCTCTACTGATGAATCAATGCTCCTCCATGTTGATCAGCACTTGGAGGAAGCAGTGAGGCTGGCAAGGGTGCAGAATGTACTCTGGGACTTCAATGTCCATCAACAAGGGTGGCTCGGTAGCACCACTGCTGGCTGAGTCCTAAAGGACATAGCTGCTAGACTGGGTCTGTGGCAGGTGGCTGAGGGAACCAACAAGAAAGAAAAACATACTTGACCTCATCCTCAACAACCTGTCTGCCACAGATGCATCTGTCCATGACAGTATCGGTAGGAGTGACCATTGTATAGTCCTTGAGGATACCCTCCATCGTGTTGTGTGGCACTACCACCGTGCTAAATTGGATAGATTTAAAACAGATCTAGCAACTGAAGGCTGGGCATCTATGAGGCACTGTGGGCCATCTGCAGCAGCAGAATTGTACTCAAACACAATCTATAACCTCATGGCCCAGCATATCCCCCACTCTACCATTACCATCAAGCTAGGGGATCAACCCTAGTTCAATGAATATTGCAGGAGGGCATGCCAGGAGCAGCACCATACACACCTAAAAATTAGGTGTCAACCTGGTGAAGCTGTAACAACAGGAGTACTTGCATGTCAAACAGCATAAGCAGTAAGTGACACACAGGGCTAAGTAATCCCACAACCAATGGTCTCAGCTCTGCGGTCCTGCCACATCCAGTCGTGAATGGTAGTGGACAATTAAACAACTCACTGGAGGAGGAGGCTCCACAAATATCCCCATCTTCAATGAAGGAGGAGCCAGCAAATCAGTACAAAAGATAAGGCTCAAGCATTTGCTACAATCTTCAGCCAGAAGTGCCAAGTGGATGATCCATCTCGGACTCCTCCGGGGGTCCCCAGCATCAGATGCCAGTCTTCAGCCAATTCGATTCACTCTGCGTGATATCAAGAAACAACTGAAGGCACTGGATAGTGCGAAGGCTATGAGCCCTGACAAAATTCCAGCAATAGCACTGAAGACTTGTGCTCCATGACTTGCTGCACCCCTAGCCAAGCTATTTCAGTACAGCTACTACACTGGCATCTGCCCAGCTATGTGAAAATTGCTCAGGTATGTCCTGTACACAAAAAGCAGGACAAATCCAACCCGACCAATTACCGCCACAACAGTCTACTCTCGATCATCAGTCAAGTAATGGAAGAGGTCATCAATAATGCTTAGCAATAACCTGCTTGCTGACACTCAGTTTGGGTACCCTCAGGATCCCTCAGCTCCTGACCTCATTGCAGCTTTGCTTCAAACATGGACAAAAAAGCTGAACTCCTGAGGTGAGGTGAGAGTGACTGCCCTTGACATCAAGGCTGCATTTCACTGAGTGTGGCATCAAGAAGCCCTAGTAAAACTGGAGTCAATGGGAATCTGGGGGAAAACTCTCCACTGGTTGGAGTCATACCTAGCACAAAGGAAGATGGTTGTGGTTGTCAGAGGTCAGTCATCTCAGTTCCAGGACATCACTGCAGGAGTTCCTCACAGTAGTGTCCTCAGCCCAACCATCTTCAGCTGCTTCATCAATGACCATCCTTTCATCATAAGGTCAGAAGTGGGGATGTTCACTGATGAGTGCACAATGTTCAGTACCATTCGCAACTCCTCAGATACTGAAGCAGTCCATGTCCAAATGTAACAAGGCCTAGACAATATCCAGGCTTGGGCTCACAAGTGGCAGGTAACATTCGCACTATAGAAGTGCCAGGCAATGACCATCTCGAACAAGAGAGAATCCAACCATCACCCCTTTGTGTTCAATGCCATTACCATCACTGAATCCCCCACTATCAACATCCTGGGGGCATACCATTGACTGAAAATTGAACTGCACTAGCCATATAAATACTGTGGCTACAAGGGAAGGTCAGAGGCTAGAAATCCTGTGACGGGTAACTCGCCTCCTGACTCCCCAAAGCCTGTCCACATCTACAAGGCACAAGTCAGGAGTGTGATGGAATACTCCCCACTTGACTGGATGAGTGCAGCTCCCACAACATTCAAGAAGCTTGACACCATCCGGGACAAAGCAGCCCGCTTGATTGGCATTTCCACAAACATTCACTCCCTCCACCACCATCACACAGTAGCAGCAGTGTGTACCTTCGACAGCACCTTCAAAATGCATGACCACTACCATCTCGAAGGACAAGGGCAGCAGATAGATGGGAACACCACCAACTGGAAGATCCCCTCCAAGTCACTCACCATCCTGACATGAAAATATGTCGCCGTTCCTTTACTGTCACTGGGCCAAAATCCTGGAACTCCCTCCCTAAAAGCATTGTGGGTGTACCTACACCACATGGACTGCAGCGGTTCAAGAAGCCAGCCCACCACCATCATGAATAAATAAAAAGGAGGATTTAAGGAGGGAATTCCAGATTTTAGGGCCTTGGCAGCTAAAGGCACTGCCATCAATGGTGGAGAACCATGGCCAGATACAACTTTTTTTATGGAAGGTGAGAGAGATTTATGAGCTCCCTGAGACAGATCTCCTCTAATAGACACACATACACACAAATTTATAGCGCTACATGTACAATTACATTTCAATCAAGCATTAAAACTAGCCCAATGTTTATTAAACAGATTCAAATTATTTTTCTCCCACTGGACATCTTAACCTCAGCAAGTACAGATAGCAGCTCATATAAGATCACAATTAAGAAAGCCAGAGCCACAGAAAGATCTATTAATGTATTTAAAATTTTAGACAGTTTCAGATGCTCTTTTAAAACTTTCAGCCCTGGAGCAATTGTGCCCACAACAAGTGTGTCACCAATTTGAACAGTACTATCATTTTATATTCTACTGGGTGCAAGCAAATCAAATTCAGCTCCCTATCCTTGTGAAATTACTTTTTATTTTTATTAATGAGATGACAGTTCACTTCAAAGGAGATTTTTCTACTTAACCTAGATCACTGAAGAGTAGAACTGGGCACAGGATAGATGAGTGCTGACAGGGAAGGAGTCGCTTGGGAGACTCTGACTGAGAGATTCTCCTGACCTCCCACACATTTCCACAAGGTCCTGGCAGCACCAGGGCATGGAGGGCATTGTTTTCATCCTTCCCTTTCTGAACAAGTGCAATATGTACGTCACAACAATATCGGTACAGGATGGGTTTAACGTTAGAAAGTGACTTCAAGCAGCTTTCCCTTCACCTTCTGTACACTAACTACATATCAATGCCTCTCAGTTCCCTACTCTTATTTGATTTCAACATTGCTATCAAGTAAATCTGGATATGGATTTCACGAAATATAAAGCTGCCATTCATATCTAATCATACTGAGGCTTATCTTTAAAAAACAATGCATTCCCTTTTTCCCTTCCTCTACTGAAGGTCATGGTTCTTTTTGGGGCTTCATAGGTTGTGAGTGCCAGCTGGCTATTTAACGTTGAAGGACATTATAACCGACCCTCTTCCTGGCCTCATCTGGTGATCTGACATATCACAAACATCAGCAGATCCCTGTCCAGTGTTCCATTCTGTCATCCAGGGGTGACAAGGCCATGCACAGCAGCACTGTCATTGCCAAGGTCGAAATATTCTGCTCTGTGTAGCTCAGTATCATAGGAACATGAGAAGGCCTTTCAGCCCCTCAAGCCTGTTCTGCCATTCATTTAAATCATGGATGATCAAGCCATTAGCATGCTACAAGCAGAGCTTCGATATGGCACCTTACTCCGGATATGGTGTTCAATCCCATGTTCAGTGTGGGAATAGCTAAATTCTACTGTTAAACAGGTATTTTGTGCCAAATCAGCTCGTCTGAAATTATTTACATTATTTCATTAGCTCACAACATAGGAAGTTTGCACAGTCAATGCAAATGGCAAATGTGAGCATGCTGACATCCACACAATCACTCTGGGATCCGCTTCTTGGATCTTCCAATCTACTGCTGGAAGCATTGCTTCCCTCAGTGATATCTAAGTACGCTGAGCCAGTTCAATAGCTATGATTAATAGGCAATCTTGGAATAGGAAGGGTAAAAATATCAGCCAGAGTTTCTGCTTCTGATCAGCATCCAGCTCTCCTTACTGTAAAATGTAAGCTCACACATCAAATGAGGTCAAGATCTGACTTTCAGTCAAAAAATCTGATGACAGTGTAGCATGAAAAGTGGCCATTTGGATTTAGTATCAGAGGGCTGCTGGAGCTTGTGGTATCTGCCTCAGCAAGTGGCAATAACTTCCGGTAAGGAGCGGATGGCTAAAATATAAAACAAATTTCTGGTAATACACGGTCAGATGATCAGCGACTAAGGAAGAAAAGGCAGGTTAATATTTGAGTTTCTCAGATCTGAGCACAGATGAAGAGCCTGAAGTGAGAGCATATAATTTCTCTTTAGAATGCTGATGGAACTGCATGTCCACTAACAGGCTCAGGATAAGGGATCAGCAAATTAGGACTAAGGTGAAGAGTAATTTCCTCACTGAAAGGTTTGTGGATCTTTAGAATTCTCTATACAGTGGGCTGTCGATGCTCAGTCATTGAACGATCAAGACAGAGACTGACTGATTTTTGGAATAGTGGACATGGGAATAGTGCAGAAAATAGGAGCTGAGGTAAAAGATCAGCCATGATCTTACTGAATGGTAGAGCAGGCTCAAAGAGTTGAATGGTCTACTCTTGCTCCTATTCCTTATGTTCTCATAGGAATGATGCTGGTGTTTACAACAGATGTTTCCGTTTTCCCTTTCAAATTCACTCTGAAGCCAGTTTGTTAAGTGGCGACTCCCTGTTACGTGCATTATTTTAATAAATTTCATGCTGGTGAATTATCACAGTGCTTGGCTTTGAAATCATCTTTCATACTCACAAAATAATCAAAAGACAATTCCAAACGTAACATCACATCAGGCAGGCCTCAGGGCTGCAATAGCACATTGTGCAAACACAGTGAATTGGTAAAAAGGCTTAATTTGTTTCCCAGCTTAGGCCTGAATACATAATTTCCTGAATATCTTATATGTGACCTGCAGCCCTCACCAAATGCAATCAATAACCCCACAGCCTATTATCCACATTCCCAGATGAAAAATTACCATATGGGCGAGGTACCAGAGGGCTAATGGCACCCGTGGAATGTGTCTCTCATTAAGACTGTAATTCTGATCAAATTAAATTACTGTTACAGAAATTAGTAAACTACACACATGCAAAATGGGAAGAGTTGATTTCCAAACATCCTGATTTTCAACATTCTCAGTTTGTCTTTTTATCTGGCATGTTTATGCGCAGTCACTTGTTGAATGCTGCTCTATCCACTCTTGAGTTTTACCTGTGAAAACCACCTGTTTGTACCCTGGACAGTTTCTCCCACAGGAGGGAGAGAGACACGGACAGATGCAGAGAAAACATACAGTTATTCCGCAGTCTGCTGCTTCTGGCCCAGTGATAATCCAAGTCGTTTAAACAGTATTTACTTGACGCGTTTCTGTCCTTGGCATTGCTAAACAAAAAGCAGCAGCTTTTCAAAAATGAAAAAAAATAATATTGCAATTGCCAACAATCCTCGGGTTAGATTCCTTTCCTATTTGCTTTAATTTAAAAAACAAGTAAAAGAGGTTTATTTTAGATAATTCACTGCATGAGTCAAAATCATGGAACTCCCCAACAGCAGTGTGGGACCATTTTCCCCAAACAGACTAAAACAATTCAAGAAGGCGGCTCACCACCACCTTCCCAAGGGGAACTAAGAATGGTCGATATTAATGATGGCCTGGCCAGGATGATTTCTTTTTGAAGTCCTGTTGAATCTACTTGAATTGCAGTGGAGAAATAGGATGGCTAGAAGTTCTGATTTGATGCTGCACCATTGCACACATGAACCAAAGGATCTATGTTAGCAGAAAATTTGGGATAGAATAAGCAATTACTTCCATTACAGCCTCTCTTATTTACCTCCCTCCATTATCTGAAAAATTAAATCAGGGTCTTTTTATTCACTTTTAAAAAGTAACCACGACAGGATATTTTAATTTCCACAACCTCAATTAAAATGACTTAATTCCCTTGCAACAGGTTAAGCAAAATTGCTTTGGATCTCTCTCAGTGTCACTTCTCTGTTTATACTGGTTAATTACAGGTGGAGCCACCTCAGATAAATTTCCTTCTTTATGATCCAATCAGATCAGATCGGATCAGACTCACGATAATTCACTTGTATGGTGACCTCAAGTTTAACAAGAGGACATTTAAAGATCAAGAAATCCTGTGATACCAAAGCTCAGTGGAACCTCAACTGCTGCCACTGGAATAGCTCAGCACAGCCCAGGAATCTAACATGGTTGCTCTTCCAGCTGGCAGAGCTTAGTCCAACTCCAGGCATTGGGAAAGCTGGAAATTAACTCTAACACAGTTGACGTGATAGTCCACCAGAGTCTCTCAGCTCAATATAAATCTGGTCATCTTCACAAATTCATTATTTTAAGTGGTCAGCAATGATAAAACTGGATAAAGCAATTGTACACTGCATTCTCCATCGAGCTGCTAGGTTAGGCTGTGACAATTCTTTCAGGATTGGTGAACAATAAAACCAACAAGCCTCAATTTTTAAAAAAGGCAAAATACTGCGGATGCTGGAAATCTGAAACAAAAATAAAAAATGCTGGAAAAAATCAGTATGTCTGACAGCATCCGAAGAAGAGTCATACGGACTTGAAACTTTAACTCTGTCCTTCTCTCCACAGATGCTGTCAGACAAGCCTCAATTTAAGCTTGAGTAAAATAAGGTGTAGTACAAACACACTCTTCCTAGAAAGTTTACAAGGTCTAAACCAGAAGTTAAGTAACAAATAAGTTGCGCTTTCCCAGCTTCAAGAGCGACATGTATTTAGAAACACAAAAAGCTGCATTTACCAAAAGGAAAGAAATCCTGCAGCCAGGACCGAAAGCAGCTCACGAGCCTGCTGCCTGTAATGTTATAAAAAGATGAATGTAGTAGGAAGGGCCCAGGTTCATTCCCTGCTCACTACTTTTAGCTGGTCCAGTACAGAGCAGTGGCATGAGTATAGTAACAGGCTTCAATGTTTCTGGGCTAGGGGGTGAAAGAAAGCCTGTCAAGGTTCTTCATCCTAATCACTGTTCAATGATCCCCCTGTTGGAAAAATTCCTGTGTGCAAATCAGGCTCAGCTATGATTGCCCTCCACATGGTTCAACTGGCAGCTGTTGTTCGCTGCCAAGATTTCTCAAGTGAAGTGGTCACTTAGTTGAGGTAACAAACTGTGCTCAGCAATGGAAAACAATCTCAGCACAAACACGTGCATGGAAGAGAAATGGAAACTCAAATTGAAAAGGATCTTTTATGTCCACCAGAAAGGTCAGTCAGGGCCTTGGGATACTGTCTCATCGAAAGATGGTACCTCTGACAATTCAGCACTCTCTCACTGCCGCACTGAAGAGAAAGCCTGGATTTTGTCTGCTAATAGCCAGAATAGCCCTTGACCCAACAACTTCCTGACTCAGAGGCTGGAGTGCTAAGATAAGGCTGCCATTGTTGCAATGGAATTTCATTCTTCAACAGCTTAAAAATGATCCCAGTGGATTTTTTGATGTATTGCCAAGTTTATCCAGGGAGTATCTCAAGGATACAGATATGAAGGCCCCAGGTTTGATTCATAATTCGTGCTGTTAGCTGATCTGAGTAGGCATGCTGCAACACCACTGAGTTAAGGGAGGAAATATCAATCTGGACTGTAATGTCTGATTGTTATTCTGTGACCTAGATCCAGTGCTAGAATTCCTTTGTGTATGCATTGGGAACGGGATAGATCTTAGCTCAAAGCCTCGTGGTCAAATAGTCTGCTAAAGCTTACCGTCACTGTTTGTATGTGTACGATGGCCGTTTGGGTGAATTCCCCTATCTGAAAACTTTGACAGAATTCTGCATGCAGGTGTGATACTCTGCGTTTGAAAGCAATTTTTAATCATCATTTGACATCTGAGAGTGATCAGGTGAAGGAACCACATCAAGTGTGAATATTTATTTTCCTGCAAATGTTGAAACCACATCAATTGCAAATGGCAACTGCTCAGCTGACATCATTAGTGTTGAACTGACATTGAATGGTGCCAAATTAGCGATTGGCTAGCTTTAAGTCTGCTCACAGCAAGTAAATTGGCATGTTTAAATGCTCACAGATAAAAATTATTGTTGGAAATTAACTAATTCCCTGCAGCCTGCACTTAGAAATTTGTCCCTACAGTGTGGTTCAGTGCACATACCAGCAATTAGAGCGAGCTGGCCTGGTAGTGAACACGTCAGCCTCTCGATTTCCACTATCACGGAATATAGAAATATGGTTAAGCAGAATATAGTTGACAAAATTCATAAATAATTAGGATCTATACTATAGAACTGAACAAATGGTTACAATTTGTTAACAGGCAGAAAAGGGAAAAATACCTTTTATCCATTTTGTACACAGGAACAGATCTGAATTTAATTAAAAATACAGATGAAGTAATTCATGCATTTAGAATCAACCGAAATTTTAAAAAGCCTTTTGTAGGCTAGTCTCAAGAGTAGTGGGGCCGCCCACTCCTCTCCTACACCCAAACCCACCAACCACCTACCCCCCAACCCCCTACACCCTCACTCCCCCATCCTAAGCCCCACACCAACACACCACCGGCTCTACCCGCCAACCCCACCTCAACCCTTACCACCCATTCCATCTCCTAGCCCCTAACCGCCAACCTCACCACACCCCATCACGCCCCACCCCAACCCCTCAATGCCCTCCAACCCCAGCCCCCTCCCCTTCATCCCTATGGCATAACAACATCCTGGAAACAATTTAGGAAATACAGATGGTTGTGCATGCCGTTTGGCATTTCCATGGCTCCAGAAGAGTGTCATTGCAGACAGCATGAGATAGTCAATGATCTTCCTGAAATGGAAGCCATAGTGCATGATCTACTAGTTTATGGATGTGAAGATTCAATGGAAGAAATCATATCTGACCATGATCAGGGTTTAATACGACTGCTAGAGAGAGCTTGCCAGATGAACCTGAAACTAAACAAGAAAAAATTGCAACTGAAGATGCTTGAAGTCAAGAACATAGGACATGTATGGACAGCAAAAGGTCTTCACCCTAATCCAGACAAGGTGAGAGCTGTAGTGGCTATGCAGCAACCAATAGATGTGAAAGCAGTGCAACGATTTGTTTGAGTCATGAACTAATTAGCAAAATTTTTGCCTAATTTGTCATCGGAGTGTGAACTATTATGAAAGCTCACTACCAAGGATGTACAGTGGTATTGGGGCAAGAACAAGAAGTAGTGCTCACTAAAATCAAACAACTAGTGATGACAATGCCAGTGCTGAAGTGCTCTGACATCAATGATGAAGTCACCTTGCAGTGTGATGCCAGCGAGACAGGTCTTAGAGCAACCCTAATGCTGCAAGCACAACCAGTCGCATTTACAACCAGCCGTATTAACGCAAACTGAACTACGTTATACTCACGTTAAGAAACGGTGCCTGGCTATTGTTTTCATTTATGAGCATTTTCATCAACACCTGCTTGGGGGTAGCAAAGTCACAGTGGAGTCCAACCACAAGCCACTTCAAAGCATTTTTCTCAAACCACTATTATCTGCTCCAAAACATCTGCAAAGAATGTTACTCTGTTTACAGAGATATCATCTGGGTGTGACATATAAGCAAGGGAAACAGATGTATATTGCAGGCATGCTGTCGAAAGCAATGCTCCCCACGAAGAAAGTTGCAACTTTTTTCAAAATCTGACATCTATTCAGCATTTATAAAAGCGAGTGCTTAAACAGGCCAGCATTTGCTGCAAGCACACTTTGGAGTTAACCAATCTCTGATCCACGAGGGTTTAACACCAATGACATCAGGTGAACAGCTGCTGTTCGCAATTGCAACGGTTCCTACGGTTACAAACAAATAAATGTTCACAATTGATGTGGCTTCAGGTCAGTTCCTTTGCTTTATTACTTTCAGATTTTAAATGATGATTTGAAGATCACTTTCGAACACAGAATTTCGGCAACCAAGTGCAAGTTAACACTGTTGTGCACAGAATTCTGTCAAAGTTTTCAGGTAGGGTGAGGATGTTACAACAGGATGTGAAATCTTCCAGATTCAACGTAAAGCAGCAGCTTGACATGATCTGGAAGTCATCAACCCAGCAGAGATATTGAATCTGACAGACAAGCACCTTGTTCAAATCAAGCGAACTACTCAACATGATGCAACTCTCCAATTGCTACAAGAATTAGTGATGAAAGGATGGCTCGAGAGCATGAAGGACACACCTGTGATCACACGAGCAGATTGGGCCTACCGAGATAAATTGACAGCTCAAAATGGCATCTTGTACAAAGGAAATAGAGTTGTCATTCCTAAGGAGATGAGAGGAGAGGTACTGAAGCACATCCATGCAAGCCATCAAGGAACTGACTAAAATCCGAGAAAGGTGAGAGAATTACTCTACTGGCCAAACATGAGCATAAAATTAAAGACTACATAGGCCAGCGTAGTGCTTGTAATGAGTACCAAGCTAAACAAGCTACAGAGCCATTGGTGACACATGACATCCCAGGCAGAATCACAGATTACGGTGCCAACAGAGGCCATTCAACCCATCGTGTCTGCACCGGCTCTCTGAATGAGCATTATTAATCAGTGCCATTCTCCTGCCTTTTCCCCATAACCCTGTGCATTGTTTCCATTTAAATAATCATCTAATACCCTCTTGAATGCCTAGATTAAACCTGTCTGCACCACACTTCCAAGCAGTGCATTCCAAACCCGAACCATTCACTGTGTGAAGATGTTTTTCTCACATCGCATTTGCTTCTTTTGCAAATCACTTTAAATCTGTGCCCTCTCGTTCTTGATGCTTTTACGAGCGGGAACAGTTTCTCCTTATCTATTCTGTCCAAGCCCCCTCACGATTTTAAACACCTCTATCAAATCTCCTCTTAGCCTTCTCTCCAAGGAGAACAGTCCCAACTTCTCCAATCCATCTTCATTACTGAAGTTTCTCATCCTCAGAACCATTTTTGTAAACCTCTTCTGCACTCTCCCCGATGTATTCACATCCTTCGTATAGTGTGGTGCCCAGAACTGTACACAATACTCCAGCTGAGGTCTAACTAGTGTCCTATACAAGTTCAGGATAACCTCCTTGCTCTTTTACTCTATGCCTCTCTTAATAAAGCTTAGGATACTGTATGCTTTATTAACTGCTCTCTCCATCTGCCCTGCCATCTTTAATGACTTATGCACATATACACCCCCATATACATCCTGTTGTAACATCCCTCTGCTCCTGCCCCCCCTTTAGAGTTGTGCCCCTTATCTTATATTGTCTCTCCATGTTCTTCCTACCAAAATGAATCACCTCACACTGCTCTACATTGAACTTCATCTGCCATCTATCTGCCCACTCCACCAACTTGTCTATATCCTTTTAAAGTTCTATACTGTCCTCCTCATAGTTTACAATGCTTCCAAGTTATGTATCAGCCACAAACTTTGAAATTGTGTCTTGCACACCAAGATCTAGATCATCAATATATATCAGGAAAAGCAAGGATCCCAAAACTGATCCCTGGGGAACTCCATTACAAACCTTCCCCCAGCCTGAAAAATATCTATTAATCATTACTCATTATTTCCTATTACTCAGCCAATTTTGTATCTACCTTTGCTACTGTCCTTTTTATTCCATGACCTACAACTTATCTCACCAGTTTGTTGTGCGGCACTGTATCAAACATTTTTGGAAGTCCATGTATACCACATCAACAACATTACCCTCATCAACTCTCTCTGTTAACTCTTCAAAATTTCTAGCAAGTTAGTTAAACATTCTTTTCCCTTAAGAAATCCATGCTGGTTTTTCCTAATCAACCTGCATTTTTCCATGTGACTATTAATTCTATCCTGAATAATTGTTTCTAGAAGGTTCACCGAAGTTAAATTGACTGGTCTGTAATTGCTTGGCTTATCCATACAACTTTTTTTGAACAAGGGGGTAATGTTTGCAATTCTCCAGTCCTCTGGCACCTCCACTGAGTCCAGGAAAGGCTGAAAGATCATGGCCCATACCCCTGCAATTTCTACTCTCACTCCCTTCAATATCTTCTGGTCCCACTGCCTGTTCAACCTTAAGCACCGACAGTTAATCCAATACCTCCTCCTTATCAATTTGAACCCTTCTAGTGACAAGAGTTTCTTCCTCTGTCACCATGGCCTGGGTAGCATCTGCTTCCTTAACAGGTGCAAAGTATTCATTAACACCTCAGCCATGTCCCCACCTCCAAATGTAAATTCCCTTCTTGGTCCCTACTCCTCCTTTTACCATCCTTTTACCATTGATGTGCCTATAGAAGGCTTTGGGATTCCCCTTTATTTTGACTGCTAGTCTTTCCACATAATCACGCTTCAATTTTCTTATTTGCTTCTTCACCTCTCCTCTGAACCTTTTGTATTCAGCTCAGATCTCAATTGTATTTTCTATCTGATACCTGCCATAAGGACACTTTTTCTTCTTTATCTTAATTTTCACCTCCTTTTTCAGCCAGGGAGCTCTAGATTTGTTTGTCCTACCTTTCCCTTTTGGAGGAATATATCTTGACTGTGCCCGAACCATTTCTTCTTTGAAGGTAGCCCATTGTTCAGCTACACTTTTTCCCACCAACCTTTGATTCCAGTCTACCTGGCCCAGCTCCGTTCTTGCCTCATTGAAGTCGGCTCTCCCCCAGTTAATTATTCTTACTCTGGGTTGCCCATTGTCCTTTTCTACGGTCATCCTAAACCTTATGATACAATGATCACTGTCTCCTAAATGTTTCTCCACTGACACTTGATCTTCTTAGCCCATCTCATTTCAAGAATCAGGTCTAGCAGTGCCTCCTTTCTTGTTGGACTTGTTAGACTCAGGTCTAGCAGTGCCTCCTTTCTTGTTGGACTTGTTAGACACAAACTGCTGTAGAAAATTCTCCTGAACACATTCTCGGAACTCTTTCCCCTCTCTGCCCTTTACGCTACCAGTATCCCAGTCTATATTTGGGTAATTAAAGTCCCCCATTATAACTCCTCTATACTGTTTGCACCCCTCTGTAATTTCCCTTCCGATTTGTTCATCTACATCCTTCCCACTAGTTGGTGGCCCATACTATACCAAGCAAGGTAATTGCACCCTTTTTGTTCCTGAGCTCTAGCCAAATTGATTTTGTTCTGGAACCCTCTGGGACATCCTCTTTCTCCAGCACTGCAATGCTCCCCTTAGCCATTATAACAACGCCTCCTCCCTTTCTTCCTGCCCCATCTTTCCTGAACACCTTGTCCCCAGTGCTGCCCTTCCTTGAGCCTAGCCTTTTATCACCATAACATCATAATTCCGCATGGCAACCTGTGCCTATAACTCACCAATCTTATTCACTATATTCTGTGCATTCACATACATGTAGGAAAACCCTGATTTAGACTCCGTTACTTTCTCCCTTATTTCGACTCCACCTATTCGAGGGCAATCTCTCTCTCCCAGCATTTTGTGCACCTTGGTATTGCTCTCTAATATTCCCTCCTGGTTCCCACACCTCTGCAGTGTTAGTTAAAAGCACCCCCCACCCCCCTGACAACAACAAGAGCACTAGCAAAACTGCCCGCAAGAAACTCAGTCCCAGCTCTATTCAGGGCACCTGTACAAGCCGGATGGGTTGCACATCTTCCCCAGAGCCAGTCCCAGTGTCCCAGGAACATAAA
This sequence comes from Carcharodon carcharias, assembly GCF_017639515.1. NCBI lineage: Eukaryota > Metazoa > Chordata > Chondrichthyes > Lamniformes > Lamnidae > Carcharodon > Carcharodon carcharias. Next base: position 8,506,357 of record NC_054503.1, read on the forward strand.
GCCCTTCCTCCTGCACCGTCTTTCCAGCCACCGAAGATTACTACTTTTGAGGTCTTGCTTGCTAATTTTCTACCTCACTCCCTAAATTCTGTCTGCAGGACCACATCCCCTTTCCTACCTAAGTCACTGATACAAGCGTGGTCCATGTCCTCCGGCTGTTCACCCTCCCCCAGGAGTGTCCTGCAGCTGTTCAGTGAGAGCCTTGATCCTGGCACCAGGGAGGCAACATACCCTCCTGGAGTCACGTCTACGGCTGCAGAAACGCCTGTCTGTTCCCCTAACTAATGAGTCCCCCATCAATATTGCTCTTCCTTTCTTCTTCCTCCCCTCCTGTATTGCTGAGCCACTCGTGGTGCCACAAACTTGGCTCTGACTGCACTCATCTGCGGAACCAATGGCCTCACCAGTATCCAAATGGAAAACCAATTAGCAGGTGGGGCCCCAGGGGGCTCCTGCACTATCTGCCTGGTTCTCTTGGACTGACTGGCAGTCACCCATTCCCTTTCTGCCTCCATACTCCTAGCCTGTGGTGTGACCACCTCTCTGAATGTGCTATCCATGTAGTTCTCAGGCTCGTGGATGCACCACAGTGACTCCAACCCGGAGCTCAAGTTTCTGCAGCTGGCGGCACTTGCTGCACATTTGGTCATCTAGGTCACCAACAGTGTTCACGACTTCCCACATATTACAGGACACACATTCCACACAACCGAGCTGCCCTGCCATGTCTTAACTTTACTTCCCTTACATTAACTTAATTTTACTTTGGTTTACTTATATTACTTTATGTTACTGCCTTGCCTTCCCCTTATTCCTAGTGTTTCTTACTCAAATCCAAATCTTTAAAAATAATATGCTTTTTTAATTTACAGCTATTTAAGGACACTCCCTAACAGCAGTTTCTTACCAACCAATGAACTTATGGTTTTCCTGTGATGTCATTGTTCGATTCCTTATCGAACTCAACTCCGAAGGTGAGGTTTACACCCAGGTCTGTTTCAGCTCAGCTGCTCCTGTTCCTGGCTTAGAATAATTCCTACGTATACCACACTTCTTTCCCCTGTGCTCTTAATTCCCATGTGAGCCTAATTTGCTACGCACTCGGTCTTGGTCCCTGTCTCCTTGTGCGTCCCTTACTGACCATGCAGTTTGAAAAGCCTGTTTCTTATATAGACCCTCTAATGAGTCACTAGCTAGTTTAGCTTGCTGCTACAGTAATTAACATCACCCCCTACTCCTCAACCCCCTCCTATGGCACCACCCCATGCCCACGCAAAAGATGCAACACCTGCCCCTTCACTTCCTCTCTCCTCACCGTCCAAGGACCCAAACACTCCTTTCAAGTGAAGCAGCATTTCACTTGCATTTCCCCCAACTTAGTCTACTGCATCCGTTGCTCCCAATGTGGTCTCCTCTACATTGGAGAGACCAAACGTAAACTGGGCGACCGCTTTGCAAAACACCTGCGGTCTGTCCGCAAGAATGACCCAAACCTCCCTGTCGCTTGCCATTTCAACACTCCACCCTGCTCTCTTGCCCACATGTCTGTCCTTGGCTTGCTGCATTGTTCCAGTGAAACCCAACGCAAACTGGAGGAACAACACCTCATCTTCCGACTAGGGACTTTACAGCCTTCTGGACTGAATATTGAATTCAACAACTTTAGGTCGTAAGCTCCCTCCCCCATCCCCACTCCCTTTCTGTTTCCCCCTTCCCTTTTTTTTCCAATAAATTATAAAGATTTTCCTTTTCCCACCTATTCCCATTATATATTAAAATTAAAAAAAAACCCACTAGAGCTATACCTTGAGTGCCCTACCATCCATTCTTAATTAGCACATTCGTTTAGATAATATCACCAACTTTAATTTTAACACCTATGTGTTCTATTGTACTATTGTCGTTGACATCTTTTGATGATCTGCTTCTATCACTGCTTGTTTGTCCCTACAACCACACACCCCCACCCCCCCCTCCACCTCTTTGTCTCTCTATCTCTCCGCCCCCCACACACACACGTTAAACCAGCTTATATTTCAACTCTTTCTTGGACTCGAACGCAAGTTCTGTCGAAGGGTCATGAGGACTCGAAACGTCAACTCTTTTCTTCTCCGCCGATGCTGCCAGACCTGCTGAGTTTTTCCAGGTAATTCTGTTTTTGTTTTGGATTTCCAGCATCTGCAGTTTTTTGTTCTTACCACTTAAACCAACTGCTTTCAGGTGATTGACAGATAACTGCCACTCCAGACAGTTCTCTACTTAACAAGCTAGCCTAGCTTAATTATGTGAAACCTTGATTCTTAATCTATAGTTAAACCTGAAAAGGACTTGCCAGAATTTACCACGAGTAAAATTTGCTGTTCAGTCTCTGTCTCACTTCGATATAGTCGCCTGTCTCCTCTCTCTCCCCTTACTCATCATGGATAAAGCTGGGAGTAGACCTCTTCACTACAGCAAGTGCTGATTATCTTATCACTGTTGACTACTATTCTGACTACTGGAGGTTAGATCAGCTGACTTCAATGACGATAGGAGAAATAGTAGAATGCCTGAAAGCACACTTCAGTTGTTACGGCATTCCAGACATTGTGACTAGTGACAATGGCCCTCAGTTCACGAGTGAAGAATTCAGCCGTTTCACAAAGGAATGGGAAATTCAACACTACACATGTCCGCACTATCCCCAGTTGAATGGAATGGCTGATATGGCAGTGAAAATTGCCAAAGGAATCATCAATAAATCGAGCAAATCTAGCACAGGTAATCGTCGAGTGGAGAAACACACCAACTGAAGGTATGGAAAATAGTCCAGTCCAAAGACTAATGTCATGTTGCACCCAAACTAATCTTCCAATGGCTAAAAGGTGATTGAAACCAGGAGTAGTAACATGTGTGAGTGAAAACAATCAAGGTGATACAGCAGAAAACCAAATTACATTTTGACAAGACTGCCAAACCATTGCCAGAGCTGAACATTGGAGAGCCAGTCAGGGTTCAAACCTTCACTGCATTCATCAGGAGTCAGCCCATGTGGAAACTTGGGAAATGTGTAGGGAAATTGTCACCTTGAACGTATGCGGTAGAAGTGAATGACGAAATACACTGGCAAGATCACAGGTTTATACGCACAGCTAGTGAAGCTGTTTCTTCACAATAATTGGCTGGTCAGGAAGATCGGATCTCACCAGGTGTACTGAGTACAAAACTACCATCAGAAGTCCACAGGTTCCCAACAACAACAATGGAACAACAACAGTTACCAAGGCAACAAGTGCCACAGGAAATACACTCTCTGGACAAGGAACATCACCCAGATGAATAGCCAATGACAACATGCACATTTACCATTAAGAGACTTGCACGGTTTAAAGCCTATGTACGCATTGCAGATGCAAAGAATGACTAGTAGAACAAACAGTTGTTAATGCATGAGAACAGTGGGTGTGTGGTGGGTAACTTGATTACACATGAGTGTACATGCAAATTTGTCTTTTGGTCGTTAGGAAAAGGGGGATGTTTGTGTCCTTTGTTCATTATGAAAAAAGGGATCTCTGGGTTTTGAAATGCAACAGTACTGCATGTCCTATCTGACTTGCTGCAGTCATGTGACCTCTGCCAAGCAGGAAGCTCTGTCAGCTGCCATCTTACAGTCAGTTCGGTGAGGACTTCAGACTGTAAAGCACTGTAATCATTGAACTCAAAACTACAGGAAGAGAGAGGGACACAGGAGAGAGGGGGATGCAGAGAGAGAGACAGACACAGGGATAGAGAGACAAATGCAGGGAGAGGGAGAGGTACACTGGGAGAGTGAGAGAGTCACAGGGAGAGAGAGACGCAGATGGAGAGAGAGGGACACAGAGGGAAAGAGAGAGACACAGGGACACAGAGAAAGGAACACAGAGATACAGAAAAAGGGACACAGAGGGAGAGAGGAAGGCAGAGGGAGATTGAGGGAGATAGATGGAGAGAGGGACACAGGGACATAGAGAGAGGGACACAGGGAGAGAGAGGGACACAGTGGGAGAGACAGGGACACAGTGAGAGAGAGAGGAACATGGTGGGAGAGAGGGGAATGGGGAAAGGCAGGTAGGGAAAGGGCTTGAGGGGGGAGGGGAAAGAGGACTGAGGCTTGAGGGTGGGGCATTTACCCCTAGGCTCAAGGGGGTGTCAGGGGTAGGCCCTGAGACTGGGGTGGGGGCTGGCACACAGTCACATTAGGTACATTTCTGGGAAGCCTGAGGGGGTGGGGAAGGCTCTAGGCCATGAGAGCTGGGTGCTGGGTGTTGCTGATTTACAGCAGAGGAAATGGGATCAGGGAAGAACTGAAGGGGTCGGGGGGAGGGTGTACCACAAGATTGTGGTTTTTAGCCATGCATTGGGAGGTTTTTTTTAAATTTTATTCTCTTTCTATCTTGTCCTGATCTTTCCCCTTCAGGCATTAAGCCTTGTTGGGATGCCCAGTTTTCTTGGGCAGGCAAGGCCTGGATGTTGGGGAGGACCCCGCCCTGGGCTACGGTGACTTTTCCCAGCAGCTTGTTGAGCTCCTTATCATTGCTGATGGTGAGCTGCAGGTGGTGGAGGATGATGCGGGTTTTCTTGTTGTACCACGCCACATTGCCTGCCAACTCCTGGATCTTGGTGATCAGGTACTCAAGAACAGTGGCCAAGTAAACAGGGGCTGTTAGGAAGGGAGTTCCAGGATTTTGACTCAGTCTCAGTGAAGGAATAGCGAGTCAGGATGGTGTGTGGCTTGGAGAGGAACTTGCAAGTGGTGGTTTTTTCATGCATCTGCTTGCTGCCCTTGTCCCTTCAGGTGGTGAAGGTCACATGATTGGAAGGTGCTTTGGCGGAGCCTTGGTGAGTTGCTAGCTTTCTTACTTCATTATATACTTTTAAATTTAATTCCACTGCACTGTTACTTCTCAATGGTGCCACATTTACTTTGTTACTTACACTGTTGACTATTTCTTTACCCCGCCACCCCGGCAAAGAGTCCCTTGTTCTTCCCCAGAGTTGATGACCCTGGTGGTGTCGGCACAGCAGAGGCACAACAGAGGAGGATGTTCAGAAGGAAGGGGTAACATGGAACGGGTGAGGGAAGTCCTTGGAAAAAATGTTGAAAATAAGTGGTAAGATTTGTTTATTTTTCCTATCATAACATGTAGAAAACTGCACTGAAACGCTCCTGGGTCACTTTGATGCCTAATGATTGCACTTAATGCCTAAAATGCCTAATGATCACTTCCAAACACGAATGATCACTTCTACAGGCAAACTACGAGTCCTTCAATGATCTGTGATCAAGGGTACGAATGTTTCAATGACCTGTGATCAATATTCATTCCAAATTACACCATTTGATGTCAGAACAGTACTGATCGCTTACCAGCTTTTGTAAAGGCTGAATCGATGGCAGACCTTTCAGGTAGGGAAATTAACAACTCAATGGCATTACATCGCTGAATTCCCCACTATCAAAATCCAGGGGGTTACCATTGACTAGAAACCGAAGTGGACCAGCCATATACATACTGTGGCTACAAGAGCAGGTCAGGGGCTAGAATTCTGCAATGAATAACTCACCTCCTAATACCTCACAGCCTGTCTACCATCTATAAGGCACAAGTCAGGAGTATGATGGAATACTCCCCACTTGCCTGGATGAGTGCAGCTCCAACAACACTCAAGAAGCTCAACACCATCCAGGAAAAGCAGCCCACTTGATTGGCACCCCATTCACCACTTTCAACATCCACTCCCTCCACCTCTGACTTACAGTGGCAGCAGTGTACACCATCTACAAGATGCACTGCAGCAACTCACCAGAGCTTCTTCGACAGCACCTTTCAAACCCGTGACTTCAACCACCTAGAAGGGCAGCAGGAACCTAGGAACACCAACACCTGCAAGTTCCCTTCCAAGTCACACTCTAACTTGGAAATATATCACTGTTCCTTCACTGTATCTGAGTCAAAATCCTGGAACTCCCTCCCTAATGGTACTGTAGGTGTACCTACACCACATGGATGCAGCGGTTCAAGAAGGCAACTCACCATTACCTTCTCAAGGGAAATTAGGGATGGGCAATAAATGCTGGCCAGTGCTGTCCACATTCCATGAATGATACTAAAAAGATAGCATGATAAGCTAGAGGATGCCTGATGTCTGTAGGTTTTAACCAGCAAAGACTGGATCACCTTCAAGAGAAGGAGAAGAGAGGGGATGAATAATCCCAAAAGGAAGCCGGCTGTTCACGTTACTACAATGTTAAGAAATTCAAATGCCTTCTTGCAGATCCAATCAGAGAAGAAAATCTTCCAACAGGAATCTATTAAGGCACGGCACAGGGACAAAAGCAGCAAGCATAGGTTCAAAGCTCTCTTTTCATCCCACCCCTAACCCATCTCCATTCTCACCACAATAAAACCAAGCCCCAGCATTTAATAAAAAGGAAGTGATATAGTTTCACTTCACTGACAGTGATCAAGCGTGACAAATTCGTGATCAAAGTGGATTTTAAATCATGAGTTAACTCTTCAGTATACAACAGCAAGACTTTTGGTGTAGGCTGCCTGTTGCTTCAATCCTGGTGCCATTAGTAACGGGACGTGAAACAAATCTACCTCAAGGCAGTCTGTTAGCAGTGTTAGGGGAGGGTATACAACAATCTGTGCTGGTGATTCCCTGCAGGGGCGAGCTCCAGATTTTCACTCCTTGTTCTTGGAGACCTAGTTAAGTGAAAGTGAGACTTATTTTCTGCTTGAAACAAGGGTGAAGTAGGAGGTGAGAGGAAATTGGCTCACAATGCTCCTGGCTACTAAACAGTTCATTTAGCCAGGTTGTTTGGGAGAGATGCTGAGTGCTCACTGGATCTAAGAGGGAAAACTGAAAAAGGACAAACAAGGAAAAAAATTGCATTTGTTTAATGCTTTTCACATCATTCGGATATCCCAAAGTACTTCCAATAATGGATTACTTTTGGAATGTAGCCACTGTTATTATGTTGGCAGATGTGGCAGCCAATTTGCACACAGCAAGATCTCACAGATAGCAAATGAGATAAATCTGTTTTGGTGGTAATGGCTGATGGATGATTATTGGCAAGGACACAGGAAAAGTGCCCTGCTTCTTGAATCATGTCATGGAATTTTTATATCCAGCTGAATAAGCAGATGGGGCCCTGGGATAATATCTCATCAAAAAGGCAGCAGTTAATGTCTGCTCTGCTCATGCTCCAACTCTGCCTGCGAATTCTTCCAGTGCTCAAAACCTCAACTGTACCGAATTATGGTAAATCCTGAATGCATTTGCATGTTTCTCAATAATTGCTGCTTAATGAGCGAGATATGCTTTATCAGTGGTCACAGTGTACATTAAACCTCTGTTCTCCAATGAACAATTTGAGGAGCATGGCAAAAATCACAGATAGACACAGGGATAGAGAGAATCATAGATGCATGCAGGGACAGAGAGTGAGAGAGAGAGAGAGAAGATCACGGATATGGGGTAGAGAGAGAGAGAGAAAGAGAGATAGAATCACAGGGACCGAGAGAGAGAGAGAGAGAGAGAATCACAGATAAACACAGGAACCACAAGTGAGAGAGAAATCACAGATGAAGGCAAAGATATAAATCACAGATACACACAATCATAGAGGAGAGAATCACAGGTACATATAGGAACCATGAAACAAAGAATCAGATACACACAAGGACCGAGAGAAGGAGCAGAATCACAGAGCAGAGGATCGGAGGAGAAGATCATAGGTATACATTAGGACAGAGTGAATGTGAGAGAGAGAATCACAGATTTACAGTCACAAAGGAGAGAATCACATATACAGATAGGGGCAGTTAGCGCACCCACTGTATGAACAATAACTAGGCTATTGGACCTTGACAGACAATTAACATGTGTGTTAGCTCTTTGATTTTTATATAAAACATGGCTGGGGTTTTTCTAAACTCTTGACTCCCAGAGAATAAGGAACATAAGAAATAGGGGTAGGAGTAGGCTATCTGGCCCTTCAAGCCTGCTCTAACATTCATCTTCTCATCTTCTACCTCAACTCCTACATTATCTCCATATCCCTTAATTCATTCGGTATCCAAAAATATATTGATCACTGTCTTTAAATATACTCAAGGACTGAGTATCCATAGATCTCTGGAACTGATTTCAAAGATTTATAAGCCTTTGAGTGAAGAAATTACACCTCATCTCCATCCTATGGCTGATCCCTTATTCTGAGACCATGACTCCCTAGTTCTAGACTCCTCAACAGCCACCTCTCTGTCATAAAGAGTTGGAGTTGTTGGACCAAATGACTTTTATCATTCCTAAAAATTCTTGTATTGCATAAAAGTATTAGTAAGGAAGAAAAACATGCCATATACTTTTTTAGTCATGGTAGAGTACAAGCTACACAGTAGTTGCAGGGTTAAAGAGGCACAGAAGGTAAACCATATCAGATTCAACAAATTCCTTTCTGAGCTCTCAAATTATTGATATACTGACTAGGATCATCTAAAGCTCAAATTCTGAAGAAATTAGATTCTAAGTTATTCATCAGTTGCCATGTTTAAGGAAGCTTATATTGAATCACAGAGGTCAGTTCACTCATCATCTTGCCAGTTGCACTATATCACTTCAGCAACTGTGACATCGAAATGTATAGGTTGAGCGTGTAGGGTTTGCAGAAAAGCAACTGAAGGAGTTTCCCGAATAACTCAATGAGTTTATCCAGGTAGCAGCTGAGCCATAATAGAGCAAAGGAGTTGCACTTCTGTACCATCTTTCACAACCTCAGGACTTCCAAAGTGCTTTATAGCCATGAAAGGAAGAACACCCCTGTTCTAATTCAAATAGTGCAATGCTTTTACATCTACCTGAGAAGATAGAAGGACCTTGGTGTAAGGGCTCATCTGAACGACAGTGCCACCCAACAGTGCAGCACTCACTCAGTATTACGCTGA